>NW_010418162.1:0-3692 GCF_000710305.1 Buceros rhinoceros silvestris | reverse complement strand
GTGTCGAGGCTGAAGAGGGTGTCAGACCCTTCCAGGAGATGCCTGATCGTTGTTGTCAGCTCGCCCATTAATTCTGCTTCGTTCCGGTTCTTGATACCTATTTTGATGTTTTGGCTCGATCGGCCAGCTGCAACATGCTCTTTTTCGGTGAAAAGACAAACCAACGGCCGCTGCGACTGCCACAGGTCCTGTAAAATTTTTCTCCCTTTCTCGTCACCCTGATCATAGTCAGAGACAAGAGCCACGTTCACGGCGGAGATCTCCTGTAAAAAGTGCAGCTGCTCTTGGTGATCCCGCGCGTCTCCGTGCAGGTTACAGAAGGCAACGCAGCGGTCAAAGCTGTCGTCGTCGCTGCCCCGGGGACAGTACCAGGAGATCTCCACCACACCTTTCATCAGCAAACAGTCTCTGGTGCTGCCTTTGCAATGTCGGTGGAAAAACGTGTCGTGTTTTTGTTTGCTCAGCAGAGCGTTCAGGATCTGAGACTTGGAAGATGAGGGAGAGGTGCCCACCCGTATGAAGGACACGATGGGTGTCTCTGCCTGATAAATGAGCTTGGTTTTGGAACTGTTCGTTCCGGCCTGCTCCCCCGACTTCTCAGCCCCTTTCCAACTCTTTTTGACTTGGCTGAGGGCCCAGAGGGGGAACTCTATCCGGGACGTACACGGGTCGGGCACCAGCAGAGGGAGGGCGAACTGGCAGAAAGCGAGCTTTGTCACGAGGTACTGCCGCATGAAATCGTCAGCGCAATGAAAAATTGCCATCTGGAGGTCCATGGGGTGCACACGACTGTCGCTGCTGACAGGTTCAGGGGCTTCTTCCTCCAAATCCGTGAAAAAGTCATCAAAGGAGTCCGAGGGCTCGTGCTCCTGTGCTGTGGGTTTTGGTGAGGACGCGATCCCTGGGTGGCTCTCGTCCTTGCAGGTCAGGTACCTCACCCGGTAATCCACGGTTAAGAGCTTTTGCAGGAAGTAAACTGGTAGCTCGCTGTCCCTGCTGGGCTGGCTGTCGTGTAACGCCGTCTTGTGTATGATGCGGAAATCCTCTGTCCCCATCTTTCTCGGGTAGTGACGCTCCAGTCCCAGGCGCTGAAGTAAGTGGAGGAACTCGTCGTTTGCAGTGGCTTCGTTTGCTTTGGACGCGCCGCCGTCTGGTTTGGGTTGGGGCTGACTGGAAGGCTCTGTTCTTTGAAAAGTGGCTTCCATGTCTTTGATTATACTGTTTTTCTTCAGATCTTCACGTGTGTCGTCAACACGCCCATCGATGAAGGAATTCAAGTCACTCTCCAGCATCTCCCAGTCTTTGAAGGTACTGTGCTTTCTGAGGAGAGTTTTTATCTCTGTGCACCAGAAATCTTTCATTCGACCTTCCATGAAAACTAGGCGCGCATTCTTCTGCTCGGGGGACACCTTTTTATGTTCTGGTGTGACAGTCAGGCCCGTCAGCAGCAGGAAGGCCTGCGCTCTGTAAACATCTTGCTCCTGCAGATTCAGATACTCCTTGTGTCGCGCTTCCAGTTCTTGGATCAGGAAGTTCAGTTCTGGCCATCCAAGGAGGTGTTGAAAAGTGCTTCCTTCCTCTTGGTACCCCATGCTGGTCATAACCAAGAGCACCAGGAGTTCTGTGTCTTTCTGTGCCCTTTCCTGGAGAAACTGGAGCAGAGAATAAACACCCAGGCTCACGGTGACGGTGGCTTTTATCTTTGCCCCATGAATGGCCGATGCAGAGGTTTCTGGTGCGTAGGTGACTTCCTGGATGTGCTCTGTCATTTGCTGCAGCGTCTTGATGAGATCTTCAAGCTCAGGAACATCGGGAGTTTCGGGAAGCATGTCCTCCGTCTGGAAGATCCATCGTATAATGAAGGAAGAGCTGGGGAAGTCCTTGACCGAATAGATGTAAGGGAACAGGAGGCTCCTCAACAGCGACTTGGTGTAGGTGGTGTTTTCTGGAGGTAACTTCTGGCAAAACCGAACGGTTTTCTCCAGGAACTCCTGGAGTGCTCTGTCCGACAGGCAGACCATCATCCACACACTGTGGCTTTTGGTTTTCTCATTCAGATACTGTTTGAGTCCTATCAGCTTCAGCAGTTTCCCTTCATCCCCTGTCACCTCCCAGTCCTTAACGCTCTCCACAAAAGCTCTGGCCTCTTCCTCTGCACCGACCAGTTCCTCCCCAAACATGGGGCTAACACTGTGATTCGTCAGCGCTTCATACACAGCCCTGAGGCTGCTGCTCAATTGATGGACAGATTTGAAATCGTTGCGGTGGTTGGACAGGATTACCTCCCACACGGGGATCAGCTGAAAGCCTCGGTCGATCACACACCATGTTTTGTTGCTAGTTACGAGCCTCGGTTTCCACTCCGAAAGAGAATCCATCTCGGACGGGCCCCCTGTTTTGCTCACGTGGAGATGAACTGCTGCTTGGGCACTCCTTCCTTCTCTGCCCTGACAAGAGGCCTGTGAGCTGGATTTCGAAACGTCCACGTTCACTCCCACGTTGACACCAAAGCCGCTGAAGCTGGCCTCGACGTAGGCGTCCAGAGCTTTGCACGCTTGTTGCTTCATCTCTTCCCGCTGCTCAGCTCTGAATCCTGCCGTAGATGCCTTCCACCAGAATATCCCCCCAAAGTGGAGGGGGCCCTGGTTTATGTGGGACCCGAACCTGCTGAAGAAGCTCTCACACCTGCTGTTCAGCATGTTGGGCCTGTCTTCTTCCGGAGTGATGCTCAGAAGATGCTCGATGTCATGCAGCTCCCGCAGGGCCTCGTCCGAGAGGCGAAGCTGATTCCTTTGGAAGTAGCAGGAAGCCAGAGGGATGTACTGGTATTTGGTGATGCAAAGGTAGCCCTGCTCCGAGCGGGACTGGCGGGTGTTCTCCGACTGTGAGGAGCTGCTGTAATTTCCATGGCCCTCAATATTAAACCTCCAGAATCCGGCTTTGGCAGAAACGCTGATGCTGAACCCCAGCTGCTCCATGGACTTGGTGAAAGTGGCTTCTGCTGCAGAGGAGGAGAACTCCTTTGTCTCAAGCAGTGACCCGTGCTCTGGACCAGCAAGCCTGAATCCCGCAGGAACCTCGATGAGCTGGTCTCGCTTCGCCAGCACCTCCTCAGAGCGGTTGGTTCTGTAAATGCCCTGCAGGGCCAGTCCCCCCGACGCCCGCCTCAGGACCTCCGTGTCGGAGACATTCTCACCGCTGCCCACTGACAGCTCCTGCTGCTCCAGCTGCTTCAGTAAGCTCTCCAGCACATCCGCCAGTGACTCCCTCGGTAGTGCCCAGAACTCTTTGGGAATCTCCATGGCTTTCCGCAGAGCCTCCTCTTTCTCTCTTAGAGCATCCTCGCTGTGGCTGCAGCTTTTGTGCAATTCTTTCAACTCCTCCAGGACTTTCTTGGCCGCTTCTTGTTTCTTCTTTATCATCTCCAAGCGCTCCTTCTGCAGCTCCTCAGGAGTTGCTTCACTGTCTGCTAGTTTCAGCAGTTTTCGGAGAGCCTTCATTTCCCAGGGGTACCGTACTTTGCACTCCAGCTTCAGGTAGTCTTCATACTGCAGATGTTTCAGGGCTTCTCTGGACTTGACTCCCAGGATCTCTGACAGTTTGGGCAGCCAGTACGTATCATCCAGTCCTTCTTCCTCAAAGGCTTCTGCCAGCAGTTTTTTAGCAAGATGTGCCTTTCCATCATCCTCTAC
>NW_010418161.1:394-16556 GCF_000710305.1 Buceros rhinoceros silvestris | reverse complement strand
CGAGCTCGGAGGTGCCCGAGGATGAGTCGTGTTCTAGTTATTGTTGTAATTTTGAGGGGGAATTTTGGGGCTCCGCAGGGGAGGGAAATTTTGTGGTG
This sequence comes from Buceros rhinoceros silvestris, assembly GCF_000710305.1. Taxonomy (NCBI): domain Eukaryota; kingdom Metazoa; phylum Chordata; class Aves; order Bucerotiformes; family Bucerotidae; genus Buceros; species Buceros rhinoceros. The sequence goes on along the minus strand of NW_010418161.1, from coordinate 16,458 downwards.
CCTCCCCCTTTGGGAACAGAAATTTGCATCCGCTGAAAAGCAGCTGGGACGAAAAAGCTAAATAAATCCGTGTGTTGATTGTTGATTGATTAAATGAGTTATTTTCCTCTGGGTCAATAGACGTGAAATTGCACCACGGGGCCCCTCGGGGCAGGTGAGATCCCCTCCTGCCCCTAGCGCAGGACCCCAGCTCAGCTGCAAGGTGTCACCTGTCAAGCCCAGTGCCATGTTCCTGCCCGTTCGAAACCCGCTCGTTAAACCCACTGCTGTGTGCTGGGCCAGGTCCCTGCCACACCGACAGTCTACACCCAGTTAAAGCAGGGCAGCCGGCAGCTGTTGCTCCCAGGACCGTTGCAGGAGGGTGGGGGCAGCTGAAGTGGCACAGAAGTGTTTGTGTTTCCTGGCGGAGATCCTCATTTCTCCATGGTGCTGTGTTGTCTGACTTTCACTGGTTTATCTGGTTCATTGCAGGCAGCGGTGGCTGGAATCCTCTGGGTCTTCGGCCTGCCAACGCACCGGCAGCGGGAGGACCCTCCACGAAACAGGAGGATTTTGCTCATCCCTGAAGCTTTTAGTAGGGTGTGGTATAATTTCTCCATTTCTCCCGTGTAGCCCGCAGGACGGCACGGGTCTGCCTCATTTTTCTGCTGTGAGGTGTCAGTAGCCTACGTATGGGGAGTAGGAGAGGACCTGTTCAGCTGTGCTTGGGGTGCAGCATTGGGTGCATTCCGAGAGGATATTTTTAATGGACAAGGGGATTGTAAGACAATTGTAATGTCTTACATTACTTGTTTTTCTTTCTTCAGTATTTGAAGCTAAGGGGTGTTAAAATCTCTTAAAGTATTCTTTAATTAATGTTTTACTGTAATTACTTTTCTGACTGATATAAGGTATGACGTGAAGGCATGATTTTTCACTCCATAACTGCCAGAGTTCTGAAACAGAAGTGAAATATATCCTGACATTATAAGAAGCAGCTGATTTTATAGGAATATTTTGATTAAATACTAACAGAAGTGATTCCATCGTGTTTTCACTCCAAAAGCCAAATAAAATAATTCTAAAATTATAATATTTCCTTTCTCACTTCTCCTATCCTCCCTATAGACAAGATTCTTTTAAGCAAATTAGGCAGACCTTAACTATCCATTTGGAAGCAGAAAAAAGCTATTTGCAGATATTTAGTCAAAATTATCCTGTCCTCTGTTAGACATAGCCCATCTTGTAGTTCCATGATAAAGCCATCTTACCTTTCATGGATTTTATTAACAGGATGAGCAAGCAAATATAAATATATATACACACACATCTGGGTGAGACAGTTTACAAAACTTTTGATCAGCCACAGCTGCAACAGTGACGGAAAGCTCCCAACTGAGACAGAAGCAACATATCTGTTTACAAAACCACAGAAATGACAGGGCAGGTTATAAGATCATGTTTCCAAGGATCTGCTTTGTATGCATTTTTCTTGCATTCATAAAATTTAAGGAGTTCATATTTTGGTTTTTATTTAACCACGTTAGCAGTAAGTGCCCATTCTGGTTCTAGGCCTTGCTTGTAGGAATGCTGTAGCGGAGAACAGACATGGCAAGTTAACTGTGAAAAACCATGAAATAAACTCTCTGTACATGTTTTTGCATCATAAAAGCCTCAGATTTTTATTACCCTTCTTTTATTCTCTTAATGCAAGCATGCTTTTTACAGGCATTACTTCCACATCTTCAGCATTTATTAGGTATTCTGAACTCCCGCAAGAACTTGAAAACAAATGCAGCTTTATAGTCTACTCTAAAGATGCAGGACTAAGGAGCTGTAGCCTTCTCAGTGGCACTGTTTTGTGGGCTTTCTGTCACGTAAATATGTGGAAGCTGAGATGTTGCATAGCCTTTCCATTACCCATGCTGTCTGCAACTATGATGACTTTTGTTTTAAAAATAGAGATTGCCTTTCACTTTCTTACCAGAATAAATTGCACTAATGATAAATTGTTTGAAATGTTCCCACCTCCAAACTCATCTCTGACCCAAGATTCTCACAAGGGAATGAGATCTTTTTTTCCTAATAGCTCTTAAATCCTTTCTAGCCAAACTCGGAGTTCATCTGAGAATAACAAGCTAGATTTTCTCCTTTTGGTCTGGTAGAGTTGGAATCTAAATCCAAGTTTAAATCCATATGCGATGGCATACTGAGAGGGTTCTGTAGTTCAAGAACTGCCATTTACTCATTTATTGTCAACCCAGCGCTATCTGTGTTTGCATTTCCCAGTAGTGATCAATACTTTATTGCCTGCTCTTGCACAATGAAGGCCATGGAGGATCAAGTAGTCCAAGAAGAACCAGGATACCAAGATGATGAGGTAAATTTACAGTTGATTGAAAAATCTGTGCGGCAAGTTTTGTTTGAAGGTATTTTGATAGTGTTATGAGATCCACAGAGAGACAGGAGGTCCACAAAGATTACCAGGGAGTTCAATGCATTTTAAATTTTGTTCCAGTCTAACACCAGGAAAACCTCATTCTCAGTTCCTGTACAGCCTTGCTTTTCAAGTACTCTTCATTAACCCTTCGAAAGCTATGCACGGGTTTTAATGGGATTATAATTATTTCTTTATGTTTTACACTTCTATATTAAATGCAAGGGTGCTATCAGTCAATTTTATGCTTCCAAGGAATGGTCATCAGCCTGAAAAGGCTGAGGAATTGTGGCAGAAAAAAGTCAAGATGATCATGACGGTAGCGCAAGTTTTATTAGCACAGCAGAGGATTGGTGCCTGTGAAGATACCCTTTATGAAGAAGGTGACAGGAAATGTGCAGACCTTCTTGGGTCACTATGGCTTTGCTTATTTGGGTAGTCCAACAACTGCTGTATTATTAGGGAAGATAATTTAAATGTTTACAAATATTTGCAATTTTTTATTTCTGCTCTTTTTTTAGGAATCCTTTTTTCAGGATATAGACCTGCTACAGAAGCATGGAATAGTAAGTATTAGCAATGACTTTACCACACAGAATTGTCTATGTTAAGATAATGTAAAGTTATTTCCACAAGCATATGCATGTTGATAGAAAAAACAGAGATTCCCCCTTGCAATAAATTCTACATCAGTCATGTAAAGACAAATGCTGCCTCTGGAGATAAGACAGGTTTTCAGAAAATCTTATTCCCGACAGATTCCTAAATAGAGTGGCAAGATATTCAAAGTATTTAGCACCCAGCACACTTGAAGAACCAACTACTTGCTAATTTATTTGAAAACTGTGTGATAGATTACTTCCTGTTCCTGCCAATCTTTGTAATTACTCCTGCATTTTTGGTGCCTGTGAAATTACACTGTGACAATGGTTGCTATACTATTTTCAGCCTGCTGGTGAAGGGGGTAGAGTGGGAGTGAGGAAAACATTAGGAGCTAGAGAAATAAGTGGTTAGCTTTCTTCATCAAAGACGAATTCCTATAGTCATTATCATCATTCGTAACATGTAAACATCACCTGTTTATTTGAATTACTATTATTATATGTTTATCCAGGAGACTGGCTCATGGATCAGAACCCTATTTCATTCAGTGTTAGAGAAGCAAAACTAAAAGCTGTGTTTGCCTGAAGTAATGTAAGATTTAACTCTAATATAAATGATTACAGACAGATACAGATGGGGAGGGCACAGACGCAACGGGACAGCATTAGTCAGCACTACAGTCATTGGGCTCAGCATGTCACCAGTGTTACTGTTGTCATCTTTTTATTGGCAATTCATTGATAGATTTAAAGAGTTCTGAAGAAGGATCATGAGGTTGGGAGTTCTAACTATGGGGCAACACAGGAAAAAGACACAAATTCCTGTATCATAAATTTAGCAAGTTGACCGAAGAGGCTGATCTTATGAGCTGGAAGGGAGCTGTACCAGCTTGTCAATATCCATACTAAGGTATGAAAGATCTTGAAAATAAAGGTTGATCTGGCTTAATAAGGGTTTCCTGCTCCTTTTCTTTTTCTGTCTTTTTTCTTTTTTTTTCCTCTTCCTTCCAAGTGGTTATTCCCACACTCCAGGGGAAGTTTTTGTTCTCAGCTGTGCCAGATAAAATCTTTGTGTGAACATATGATGACCCATATCTGTTAAATTTATTTGCTTAAAGAGTTTTTGTGGGTTGAGAATTTATTCCCTAGGAGTAGAGAGAGAAATACTTACTATACCTGACAGCGTGACCAAAGAGAGTCAGATTAGCACAACCAAGGCCGTAGTTTGATGTACAAAAGTTTGGTAGGAATTAAGGCGCTGTGACCCTGCAGCCTTTTCTGAGTGTTCCTGCCCCTAGAGCATGCTATGTCCCTTCTCCTGGCACATCTGCTTTTGTAGCCACCCTGTGAACTGGATTTGTGAATCAATTAGTCCAAAAATTATAACAACAAAAAATGTGGTTTAGGTTTTTTTTTTGTAAATTCTGAGTCTGCTCCCTTTTGCACCTCAGAGGCACACAACTGGCTGTACAGGATCAGGACCAGCAGCTGGTGTAAGGGGGCAGGCAGGGGTGACACTATGTTAAGCCAGGAGTAGTGCTGAACACTTCATAGTATTGAACTCCATTCTAAGGAGGTTTGTATCCTAGGGCCTTGGTTGGTACATAAGGTGTTGGTGAAAGGTGTTTCTGTGCAGGAAAGAACAAGAACTTCTATAACCAGGTCTACCACACAAGACTCGTAATGCCGAACAGCACCTAGTTTGATGTGATCAGACAGGCAGAGCCACTGAAGAAATGCAAAAGCAGGGTAATGCATTTAGAGTTTTGGTCTGGAAAAATGATCTTTGCAGCAGTTGTCTGTTCTCTTAGTAGAAAAACACAACAAAACAGCTCAGTCATAGAATCACGGAATGGTTTAGGTTGGAAGGGACCTTAAAGATGAGCTAGTTTGAACCCTGCTGCCATGGGCACGAACACCTCCCACTAGACCAGGCTGCTCAAAGCCTCGTCCAACCCAGCCTTGAACATTTCCTGGGATGGGGCATCCACAGCCTCTCTGGGAAACTTGTTCCAGTGCCTCACCACCCTCACAGTAATGGATTTATTCCTTACCTCTAGTCTAAATCTACCCTCTTCCAGTTTGAAACCATTACCCCTCGTCCTATCACTACACTCCCTGAAAAAGAGTCCCTCCCACTCTTTCTCTCTCAGCCTGTTCTCACAGGGGAGGTGCTCCAGACCCCTGATCATCTTCATGGCCCTCCTCTTCTTATATGCATTTGGGTGGAAGAGTTATTCATGACTGATTTTACCTCACCCATCCCTATTAATGTAATAATGAAAAAAACCATACCACGGGATCAGAAATAAGCTTCCAAATTAACATGACTAATTTCTTGCATAACCCAGCTCCCTTCTTATGTACTGTGCATCCACACGCTCTAGATAAATAGATGATACATCCATTTCATAGTTTTTTTCAAAGAAGAATCTTGGCTGGAAATGGTAAATTGAAGTATTATCCCACACCTTTTACATAGTATGTTTTCTTTTGAGTAATCTGTTGCTGTAAGTTTCCAGTGATCTCAGGGTCATCAAATGTGTCACTAGGTTGCTGACTGAAGTCATGCTGTACCCAGTTTATGAAAAATTCTAGTAGTTCATTCCAGCCCAAAGTGTCGGTCACATCTGGAGGATACGTGTATTTTAATCTGGACATTCTGTGGACATGCCGACACAGCACAGCAGTTAAGAGTCAGCTTCCGACAATCCTTGTGAGTCAGCTCCCAGTTATCCACGATCAGATTATCTGGTTTAGGGATTATCTGTAGTAAGGGACCAAGGACAGATTGAGTGTTATGGGCTTTACTAGGTTGGGCTCCACACTATCTGCAATAAACCATACTGTTTCTTTACTACCAGCTTGGATATAGAAAGACTGACACTGAACAGGGACAAGAAAGTACAGCAGGAGCCAGGACACCTTTCTCTCAGGAGCACCAGGATCTAGTCTCTGCATATGAAGCCTCACACCAAAGTTTCTAAAAATTTTCTGTTGTTGCTGTCACAAACTCCGTAACGAAGATCTTACTGTGAATCTGTTTCTTCCTTGGTTAAATACACATGCATATGAAAGTGTAATAAAATACAAAGGTTTACTTTGCCTTCTAGTTGTTTACTGTCACGAGTACTCACAGAAGGGAACTTTTTTTCACAGAACGTAGCAGATATTAAAAAACTGAAGTCAGTTGGGATCTGCACGATCAAAGGAATCCAGATGACCACAAGACGGGCACTGTGCAATGTAAAGGGGCTTTCAGAGGCCAAAGTGGACAAGATTAAAGAAGCCGCAAACAAGCTTATTGTAAGCCAATCACTTTCCTGATAGTTTAAACTTATGCTAGCCTCTCCAAAATGCTGTGCAAGTTTTCTCTTTTTCACCACATCAGGATAATTTTGAAAATTATTCTGCTCGTTACTCTAAAGGGATAATACTTTATACTCTACAACAACCAGACAAATGCTGGGGTGCTTTTCATACCCAACCTGTGTAAATGAGGCTAGGGTGGAGAGAAGATATTTGTGTGGATTACTGCACTTCAGGTTAAAACTAAAATAAACCTCTTACGTTCTCTTTGGTCTTCCTTAGGAACCAGGCTTCCTGACCGCCTTTGAATACAGTGAAAAACGGAGGATGGTGTTTCATATTAGTACTGGCAGCCAGGAATTTGAGTAAGCTTATCTCTGCTTAAATTCTTCCTTTGTCCAAATTGTTCCAATAATCACATTTATTGTCTTTAATGAAGCACAAAAATATAAAGGAATAAATATTCAGCTAGGACATGTACCTAGATGACTCAAGGATGCCTGTAGCAGTAAAGCAACAAAACCAACTCTGTTTCCGAGGGGAGACTCAACTTTGTATAGTAAATAAACAAGGGTTTGCATCCAGAAATTCATTTTTTCAGTTACTTAGTCAAACGACCTGCAGGTCTCAGGTCAAAATTATCAAAATTATAAGACCTCAAGACCTTCATTGAGATATTTTTATTGAATATAGCCTTTTCAAAGGTATTTTCTCTCTTCTTTCTTTCCAGTAATAATTTCTACAGATCTTGCTCTTGCACAAGGAAAGGGAGGTTACGACAGAGTTAATTCTTTATGAATCGGTGACCATTTAGTGCCCTGCACTTAATGCATCAAGTGAAGGGCTATAGGGCAGAAATAACTTTTTGTAAAGTAGGAAAAATTTCTCTTTTTTACTTTCCCCTTGTGATTTTGTGTGTTTAACTATATCATAATCCTCTCCCTTTCTCCAGTAAACTTCTGGGTGGTGGGATTGAAAGCATGGCAATCACCGAGGCCTTTGGAGGTGAGAAAACTACATTAAATGAGTATTACTGAACCAGGAATTGCAACTTAGTTTAGCTTTTAAATCAAGCTGGCTTACTTCTATCAAACTTACCACATTGCAATCAGAAAGATGAGGACCTGCATGAGTGCAAGAAGAAAAAATCCACTTCTCTTTAGTGTTTTCCCGTTTTTCCTCTTAATTTGCTGGCGGACTAAGTTTGAGTTGAGTAATCACAAGACTTGTGGTGTGCAGGTTCAGTCCAACAGAGCATTATTAGTACTATTACTAGTGTGTCACCCAGGAAAGATTTCCCTGATGCAATCTGTGTTCCTTTCCAGTAACAAAGCTGCCAAACAGGTGCTTTATTTATGGACACTTAGGATGCATTACATTTTGTAAAGGATTTTGGAAATGCAATTAAGCTACTATTATAGTAAATTTGATCAGTTAGTTGTTAACACTTCAACAAGGGTTCATAAAACACAGTACTCTTCCCTTTAGAAGTTAAACTGGAGTCTAACATGACTTGATATGATGAGATTAATAAACTCATAAGCTTCTCCTTGAGCATTTTACTGAAAACAAAACTGGGCAAGGTCAGTGGAATCATTCATTGCTTTCCCCACCTCCCTCAGTGAACACTTTTCCACAGGTGCCGTGTGGTTTTAACTTTTACACAGAAAAGAATAAATGACCTTAGCAGTCAAGCAGATCAAATTAAAGCATTTCAGATTTTGCTTTTTATGTAAAACGTTTCTACTGAACAGAGAATGATTTATAAATTGGGATTAAACGATTTAAAAAGGTAGAGATAGAGGTGACTTTTGTAAGTAAGAGTATTTCTAACTGCAGTACCTCAGAAGAAGGAACCCTGACCTTTTTATTCCTTTATTTAACAGAGTTCCGGACAGGCAAAACCCAGCTATCTCACACCCTTTGTGGTAGGTGTATTACCTTACGAGAGAGAGCTGTTTCTTCTCAGGGAATCCATTCTTTATAACTGTGTCAGTGTGAAACACATAGAGACCAGTCAGAATCTTTTATCTCTAGAAAGACGTGAAACGGATCTTAGTGAGTCTTGCCTTCATTAACTGTGTTTGAGTAGGGAACTCATTTAAATGATTGCTCACATCAATGTAAGTACTGCCATAAGGAGAGAGAAGAAAATGGACTGTCTTAAGAGACACCAGTGAAACACACCATCTGGAAAAGCAGAGCAGAAATACGGGTTACAGCCGGACAGGGGCATTGCTTAGAAAAGGGAAAAGGCAAGACTCCTTCTGAAAAACTCCTAATTTCCTGTTTTCAAGAGATTTTGCTGAATATGACATTCTGCAAGGGCACTGAAAGGATACTACTGGCTGACAGTAACTGGATAAACAAAGGCTTTGGCAGTCACCATGGTCAGGCAGTGCCAAATACAGCAGCACTCTGATTTCCCAGGAATATCTGACAATGTGTAAATAGTAGTAAATAATAACTAATGTAACTATTAATGCTGGAGTATAGCTACCGACACTGAGTGGGCAAACATTCCCTTAAATGAACCCTGTATTATAAAGGAAATTCTAGCACCTTCTGGAAAAATAAGGCCTTCTGTTACGTACAGTCTAATGGTCAGCAGAGTCATACCCTTTTGCATGAATGATTACGACTGAATTGAGTATTTCAGATTATTCACTCCAGAGAGACTAAACCCACAATCAGTAACTATTTGTGTATCAGGAAAAACTCATATCCAAAGAATTTTTGGTCATATGAGTTACAGCTGGGGAAAAAACCCTACTAAATCAATATTAATGAATTTGGGCAGAGGATTAAGAGGTTGCTTTGTATGTAAGAACTTATTAATAATATCCTTACCTATTTCCAATACAAAATATACAGATTTAGTGATGGTACTGAGTAAAACACAATTCTGATATCATTCATTAAGTCTTGCCTGATCTCCAGTCAAGAAAAGTGGCTTGAGTTTCTTCTCAAGCTGGCAGTAAGACTTGAGATGCTCCTGATTTCCACATTGATTAAAACTGGTGGTTCTTTGTGATATGGATAAGCAGGCGTATTTTATTTAAAAAAAAAATAAAGGGAGTAAGAAAATATTTTTGCCACTTTTTTCATTTTTATCTTCTATGATTCACTGTAGTGACAGCTCAGCTTCCAGGACCAAATGGCTACACAGGTGGAAAGATTATCTTCATCGATACTGAAAACACTTTGTATCCTTTGGACTGTTAAAAGCTGCAGGTAGGATGCACTGGAAAGTCAGTTCATTTTGTTGAAAGCAAGTAAGAGGCTCCAGATAGCTTCATACATGTAAAACGTTATGACTGACCCAGAAAGCCTAGAGGCACAGTGTGCAGCAGCCCTCAGGGCAGTGACTTTTGTCTCTGTCATTTGATGTCATCCAACCTGAAAAAATTAGAATTAGGATACAGATTTTATTTTAAATGGGAGGGGGTTTTTTTGAGATCTCATATGCTTTCTTGATAATGGTACAGGTGATAGATAGTGATATTCCATTTACTTCAGGAGAAATTCATCTAAGTACTGAACACTATTTTTAACACTTCGTATCTGTGGTAGACTGTGTATAAATAGGTTTAGTTCACAGCTAAATTCCTAGAGCACAGATATCCATATGTCAACCCCCCCTGCCTCAAACCCTAAACACAAACCAATTCTCATCGTGAGCCCTAATCTATCTTTAGGGTATGTAGGACAGTGTGAAGAGAAAAAGTCAGTCTTCTCTAGGATCAAAATAAATATTCTTCTCTGGTTTTCCATAGTTCTGTTTTGGAATGGAGTTTTATTATTTTCAGAGCATGTTTTGTGCAAAAAGAAGTCCTTAACTTTGACTAATGTCAGCCGACCAGACCGTCTCCGTGACATTGCTGATCGCTTCAATGTTGACCAGGATGCAGTACTTGACAACGTGCTGTACGCACGTGCATATACTAGTAAGACCATTGCAACCAGCACAAAATCTGTATTTTTCTCCAAGGCTCCTGTTTTAACAGTTCTTAGTCCATTAACTGAGGTTGCCCACTGAGGATCATAGAGAATGTTTTCCTGCTAACAAAGGAAGTTGTACTTTTGCTTCCATTTTCTGTTTCTGGTGGTGTACACTGAGCAGACTGCCCTGCCTAAACGACAAAGTTTTGCACTTTGCCACAACATTAAGTGAATAACTCTGCCATGTATGAGTGTCAGCATAGCATCTTAGTAAGAGAAGCATCAGTTAACGTAACCATGTTTGCCTGAATGCAAGATAATTCTGTAAATGCTGTTGAGAAATTCTCTATGATCTTGTGAATGGGACTTTACAGGGACAGCTCTGAACACACTGTCACAAGACACTGCGTTAAAACTTCAAGGAAGTTTTAAATGGGACTTTTGTTTTGAGAGTATGATTTGAAGATGAATAATATGATTAATACAATTTCTGTGTTTCATTTAATTCAACATGAAATTCAAAGGTTTGTATTGCTTTTCAACAAGAAAAAGTTGTCTTCATGCATAGTTTTGTTGTGAAGCTTTTCACTAAGAAGTCTTGTTAGCTGGGCAAATGGAAAACTTGGAGAGGCACAGGCACTGCTGGTTATCATAGAGGCAACTCGTTACTGGGCGCTGGATTTAAAACTGCTGGCAGTGAAAATATAAACAGCGCAGACATTTAAAGTGGAATTTTAAAATTCAGGCTTTTGTTGCTTCAGAGCTCTTTCTGGCCCTAATTTCACTTGGCCACTGTACTTCCCACCAGGTGAACATCAGATGGAATTGCTTGACTACGTAGCAGCTAAGTTCCATGAGGAAGCTGGTATCTTCAAGCTATTGGTAAAAGACTTTTTTTTTTTAATGCTTATTGCTTTCAGAACACCTTTTCCTATTTCCCTTCACTGTATTTATTTATCTACCATAATTACAATGCAGATCATTGACTCCATAATGGCACTTTTCCGTGTGGATTTCAGTGGTCGTGGAGAGTTGGCTGAACGACAACAGAAACTAGCTCAGATGTTGTCAAGGCTCCAAAAAATATCTGAAGGTAAGGGAAACACTGCAAAATTGGGAAAACATAGACTGGTGTTACTGAAACAGTAACTGTTGGTAGCACGAGCACCTCATAGTCTGAGTGTATAGTCAATCAGGCATTGGCCCAGGACTCTTTCCTCACTTCACACCTCTGTCAGTTACCAAAAAGCTCAAATTGATAATGCACTCTTTCAAGATGGCAGATTAAGGAGTCTTTAAAACTATTCAATGATTAGAGTTATCCTAGACATACTGTTGAGGGAAGTCCTTGTCTTGCGTTAGTGCTGGTCTGGCCACTAGACGAGTGACAGCTGCTCACTATTAACCCCTCTCCCTTCCCAAAGGGGAAGAGAAAGGGAATATGGGAGAGAGATTTAAGAGACTGGAAAACTAAAACTGCTTTAATGAAAACAATAATAATAAAATGAAATAAATTCAAATATATACAAAACCAATACCAAACCCCACTGATGGCAATCACAAGTCAGTGTCACCACTGATGCTGTGGGCAGGCACTGGGGAAGTCCCAGAGTAGACTCAGCAGCAGATGGAAACTGGATTCGGGAGTTGGATTCGGGAACTGGATGCAGAGATGCACAGAAGGCAGAATGGACAGAGTCCTCCTTGGACAAAGGCCATTGAAGAAGAGAGCTTGACCCTTGTGACCCCTCAGCTTATACCGAATATGACGTCTATGGGCTGGAACACCTTGTTGGTCAGTTTAGGATCACCTGTCCTGTCCACTCCTCCCTGTGGATGCGGCCTCTCACTTACTGCACCCCCACCGTGGGTGGATTTAGCAATGACCTTGGTCTGCACAGGAGTGAGTACAAGCAAGAGCCTTTCAGCATGCCAGTCCCTGGCAGTAACTGTAAACATCAAACATTATCAATTCTTGAAGCAGACACATCTGCAAAAACATGCCGTTAGCTTCAGAAAGTGCTGTTGCTTATAAAAGACTGAGCTGGAAAGTGAAATCACTGAACAGAATGAGTTCTGTCCTAACTGAAACCAGGACAGTCCTAAATAAGAGAATAGGTTGTAGAACTGGACTAATATCCAGTAAAAGAAATTGTCTTCCCCAAATTTTGACAGTCTAAATATACAAGACACTTGAAGAACACAAAAAAGGATGAAGGCATAGAGATATAAAAAAAGCCATGCCCATTGCCTCATTCCCAGTACTTCAGTACTTCGCAGTGCTCTGAGGGATGATGACAGAATGGATGAATAGCGTTCCTCCTCTTTGAAAAATGTCTCAGAAATTTTGATGAGGAATGAATAAATGTTTTTTTTCATGCAGAAAAAGAAAAAAAGTACAGGCAAGGGGGCCGAGGGCAGGGAGCCAACAGAGAAGATGGAAACTGAGAAAGCCTTGTTCAGTGGAATTTTGAAAAGTGCTCATTTTTGGCATAAGTATTACAGCTGAAATCACACAGGAGAAAATTTAGGCCATCTCCTGATTACCTCCAGCCAATATTTGCAATATTTGCTTTTCGTTCCTTTGAAACTTTGAGTGCTTCAGCAGCAGCCTTGCTTTTACCATGGATGGAAAAATATTTTAGAATTCTGCTTGGATATAGTCCACCTTCCACCTTCTTTGCATTATTTTCTATTCCAGAATATAATGTGGCTGTGTTTGTGACCAACCAGATGACTGCTGATCCAGGAGCAACTATGACGTAAGATACTTCTTCTCTCTTAAAAAAAAAAAAATCTTCTCTTTTGTATTACATATTTAACAGAGATGAGAACTACGGATGTATGGAGCAAGAGGCACCAAAATCAAGGTTCAGACTGGTCACTGGTCCCTCTGGTATGATGAATCATTCATGGATGACACCTATAGGTTTCTCTCAGTTTTCATAATGAGCTTTTTTATGTTTATCTGCTGCCTGGCATGATGGCTTCTTCCACTGTGACTTGAATGAAGAGAACAAGCCACAAAATGCATTGAAAAAGCACCCCATTTTCTTTTGGAGCAGCTTATATATGAAGTTTAAGGTGTGTATTTCTTCAGCCTCTTGAATTAAATGAAAGAAAAATTATTCCAGCATTGAACACTAGGAACATCCTGTCTTGTGGCAAGTGTGTTAAAGTCCTTTTTTTTATCTCTTTACCTATTTATTATTCATTACTGAGTTCAGCGTGCCTCATCTGACAGTTAATCACAGTATTAACCTATGGAATTTGCACAGTGAATCACCACAATTTTCTCACTGATTTAGCTTTCAGGCGGACCCAAAAAAGCCCATTGGGGGCCACATCCTTGCTCATGCTTCAACTACCAGGATTAGTTTGAGGAAAGGGAGAGGGGAGCTGCGTATTGCAAAGATATACGACAGGTAAATCACAGGAAGGAAGCCGTACTAGGAGCAACTGTACGGTGGCAAAGTGCATCCTGCTACTGAAACTTAATAGCTTGACAGCCAATTCTCAGTTTCAAACTAACCACGATTCTGGAGGGTGAGTTGGGAGAAAATCAGAATTAATTAACGGACTTAAAGTCATCTTGCATATTGCATGCATTAAATTACACAATCTTTCAGCATAAATCCTACTGGATACTCATCTCTTAAAGACCACCATCAAATAGTTTGGTAAGACTGGTGGTCCCTTTTCAGGACAATTCCAGAGCCATCAAATTACTAAGTTTTGCTGACACAATTAGTATCACTTTACCCAGGAAGTTGTAGCAAACACAAGTCACTAAAAATCGCACTAGTGGAACTGCATGGGGAGACCAGTGTTTCTGGTCAGGAACTAAGAAATTGAAAGGACAGAATCTTTCCTTCTCTGGCACCTTCTCCATTCTCTCCCTTGTGTTTGTCATCTTCCAAGGGGTGGATTTCACATTCTCCAACCGTGATAATATTAATCACGTTCTACAGTATACACATCAAGACGTTGAAGTATTCCAGGTTGCTTATACTTAACAGAGTTTGGGGAACTCTTTCACAACTGCATTTAACAGGGAGAAACCACACATTTCTTGTTTTTTTTTTTTCCTCCCCCAGCCCTGAGATGCCCGAGAACGAAGCCACCTTTGCAATAACTGCTGGCGGGATTGGGGATGCCAAAGAATAGACGGAAAACCGATGTAAATACACAGCTGGAAACCACCTGAGCAGTTGGGATGAAGATTTGTGCGAGATCTCCAACTGCCCAGCTGCATTTCTGTATTTTGGGAGGACATTGGGATGAACTCTGTACGGTTCAGTTTTATTGATCTTAATAGAATTTGGTTCACGTAGGGTCTTTGTTTTTCAATTGAACTTTCAGCAGACAAAGATTTAAGAAATAACCTTGTGAATTGTTCGAAGAATCCTTTTCCTATGTTTTGTGAAAATCAAAGTTGTCTTTTCACATGAGATTAATATGGTCTTTCTTAGTTTCTTTCAAAGAGAGTGTCTAGGTGGTAGAATATAATAGTGTGAAATGGAACAGAATTGGAATAAACTCAGTTATATAATTGACATAAATAGATAGAAAAGGCAGTGGTAGGAGCAGCAGCCCAAAAACTTGATGGACTGTCACATACCATAGAGGAAAAAGTTACCTGAAAAATACATTTTTAGGCATTTTTATTGTGACTAGGTAATTTTTTGTATTTTTATGTAGCATTTTCTACTTTTTGGAGACGGTGTTTTAAAACAGTTCTTACTAAAATTAAAAATAAAGATTATGAACAAGAACAGGTCTCTGCTTATGTCTGGGCGCTTTGAATCAAACCCTGCTCTCAATAATCTCACTGATCTTCCATGAGAGAAATAAACCGGGTGCGGCTGAACATTTTAAAATCTTTTGTCGAGTTCTCTAAAGAAACAAACTTTATATAACTGTCTTGTCAGTCTCCTAATGTGAGACTATTCATTATTACCATGAAATAATAAATATTATTATTAAAAAGCAGAACAAAACCAAGCCAGTGGCTAGATAGGGAGGAGAGGCTGGCACCGGTAGTTGCACCAAAGGAAAAGCACTTATGACTTGGCTTGCTGAGGGCACGTGCTGCCTGGCCAGCCAGCGCAGGCATAGCTCTGAACTAGCCAGAGACTGTGTTACGGAGGGCAAGAGAAGGAGCTGAGAGTAAAGGGAGAAGAAGGGGTGGGTGGGTGTCAGGGGACAAAATACCAGTTCAGTCTGCATCACCTCCAGTGCTCTTGGAATTGCCAATTTTAAGAAAAACTCAACATTTGATGTAGTAGAGGGGAAGGCCTTACTTTATCCTCTATAAAATGCATATTAGAATGGGTCTGACTTTGGTGTCTGGTTAGAGAGCTTGTCCTCACCAAGAATTGTTTTTCATTTAGATTAACTAACGCACATAAGGTAAAGTAAAAGGCAGCGATGACCAGAAATTCATCCCAGAAAAGCCTGTCACTGTAGCCAGGGTTTACCTTGTGGCAGAGCTAGAGCTTCCCTTGCCCGAGTGGTTTATTAATGTATCTTTGATGCTTTTCCCGATGTAATGCACTATTTTTCACAATGGAGAGAACTACAGAGAGACAAAGGCAGGGAGGGTGGCAAAACTAAAATGGTAAACAATTTGTGTCTCGTTCCAAGGGTCTGAAAGTAAAGGGGACTCACTTTCTCTTCTGCCAGTGTAACAGATTCGGACTATCTGCGGTAGGTTTGGGCCACAAGGCTTGGTTTGGCAGTTGTACACGGATCATCCATCCATCAGCCACAGCTGCTCCTGCCAGGACGGACCG
>NW_010418161.1:0-277 GCF_000710305.1 Buceros rhinoceros silvestris | reverse complement strand
GCTGCTTGTTGGTAGCTGCTGGGAGCAGAAGGGCAGCACTAAAGAACCTTCGGACTGTCCCAAGTAAATGCCTCATGGCTTATTTTACCTTTCAGCTAGGAGTTTCTGGTCGATTTGGGGAGCCCAGTGCTATTGGGCCATGAGCTCAGTGCCTACGCCTTGTCTGGTCTCCTTTGAGTACTTAAAATAATTTCTTTGATCACTTGCAGTAACACCACAGTGGGCAAAGGAGTGAATTCATTTACTTTCTGGCGAGGTTGCCACGATCCTCCTGCAG
>NW_010418160.1:3287-9635 GCF_000710305.1 Buceros rhinoceros silvestris | reverse complement strand
GTAGCGCCTCTCCATGGACAGATCCAGATGCCTGGCATGGGCAATCAAAAAATTTGAAAAAAATTTGCACACGTCAGTAAAATTGTAGTACAGGCCAATAAAATGTGGTGAGACTGAGTCTTTCTCAGTACCCATTATGAAAAACTGCCCAGAGAAATAGCAGCCATTTCTGTCCTACATCTCTGCCTCTGTGCCTTCTCTCATTTAACTATATCTAGTGGTGAATGCTTCCAAGTAATTCAGCTGTCTAATCTGGTGTTGGGTAACAACATTACGTGATGTTCAACATTAAATTAGCAATAGCTATAGAAATTTGCCCGAGATATTCTGGTCCGAAAATATATTGCTGTTTAACTGTATCCCACAGTCAAGGAAAATAACGTCACTTAGAGACATGGATCTGCTGCTGTGTCAAATGTCATCATGGGAAGTTTCATGTTTCTTAGATAAGCTTGTTCTTTATATCTGAAACAGATCTAAAACAGAACCACAGAAAACAGAGTAAAATGGCATCATGCTGTCTCAGTGCAGAGATGCTTAGCTTCCCATCTCAGCGAGGAATAAAGAACGGAACAGCTGAGACATGTTGTAGGGCACTGGGTGTGTCGCTTGACATGTTGGGTTTTTTTCTAAATTTAGGAGAAACAGGAACCTAAGATTGGAAGAGATAACCCTTGTCACAGAACAGAGTCATCGGCTGTCACAGGCAACACGCTCAGAAAAGACCTCCTCATAACAGGGCTATTTCATCTCAGAAATAATGTTTTTACTTCCACTATTCCTTACTGAAGGCTATCAAGGGACATCACTTCTGGAAAGCAAAAATCTCCTCACAGTTACCAGCCTTTAATACCTCCTGACTGCGGTCTACCCAATTGCTCTTCTACCAGTTTTGGCCTCTTGTTTTTATCAGTCCTTTACCCCTTCTGCTGCATTGGATCCTGATTCATAGAGAACAAACTACTTCTCTGAACCTTTTTGTTTTTAAAAAAACAAAACCAACCCCCCCCCCCACACTTAACACAATTTTCTTTTTTCACACTCTCTCAAAGAGAACAAACTACTTCTCTGAACCTTTTTGTTTTAAAAAAAACAAAACCAACCCCCCCCCCCAAATTTAGCTGAATTTTCATATCTCACCGTTCTTCTGGTTCTAGTAATTGTTTTTTTCTGTTCTTATCGCAGTCTGAATAGCTTATCATTCCTGGAAACAGCTGGTGAGAGTTGTATTTCAGGCCTTGTTGTGAGGCTGGGGAATGGCGTTAGCATTTATTTCCCATTTTCCCCAAAAGGCAGAGCCTTACGTTAACACAGCTGTGTGTGCTTCTCATGCAGCTATAGCCCTACTGACAGCCCACAGCAATCCCAGGGGTTTTCCCCCTGTTTTCTGACTGACAGCACTGTTTCCTATTTACAAAAAAAATACTAATAAGAAAAAACCCTATGGCTTTGTGCTCTTAATTGTCACCACCTTTTTATTGCTCTAGTCCCTCTTCTATTCTTTATCTGGATCTTTCTGTCCGGCAGTCTTACAGTCCTTCCCATCAGCCGCATCTCCCCAGTATACATCATTAGGAATACTAGTGACACACTCCTACACTTTGGCCCAGGTCTCAAAAAAAATACTAATAAGAAAAAACCCTATGGCTTTGTGCTCTTAATTGTCACCACCTTTTTATTGCTCTAGTCCCTCTTCTATTCTTTATCTGGATCTTTCTGTCCGGCAGTCTTACAGTCCTTCCCATCAGCCGCATCTCCCCAGTATACATCATTAGGAATACTAGTGACACACTCCTACACTTTGGCCCAGGTCTCTGAGGGAAAACATGAAATCTGGCCCTCCCCAAGTTCTGTGCCTGAAAGTTCCACATTAACCTTTTTTTGTCCCAAAAATCTTTTCAGGAAACTTGTTTCTTTTTAACATCACCTAGTACCACCCACAGTTTAGCTAGTTTTTTTCCTCATGTTATCATTTTTGAACTCATTATATAGTTCTTTAATAAATAAATTCCAACATGATAACATGTAAAATCTGATAATGTGAAATCTCTGATCTGGATAGGTGTTTCTGCTGGTGACTCTGTTTCAAATATACCTTCTCCAGATGAGAACTCAAAATGCAAGGAATAATTGTGGTGACATTTATTTGCAATCTGTATTTTAGGAAATGGTGTTTTACACTTAGTGTTAGTTACCTCATTAAAAATCAAGTTAGTTTGAAAAGACATGATAATTGAAAATGCATTTGATTCCCTTTTCTCTTCTGTAGAATACTCTTTCTTTAAAAATACGAACTCAGACTAGTGCAGTTCACTGGTGGTTGCTGGTCCATTTCCCCCTCCACGCGCAAGCAACCATTCTTGCAGAAGCTGGTCCACCAAGGTCAGTTATACAAAATACTTGCTAACAGAACTGTAGTTTTAAGGACCAGCTTTTCTAGGTTGTTGGGATGAAGATTATTGAGTACTTCTGGCTGACACTGAACTCTTGCAGCATTTTCTTCATGATTTTCTTTTGAATAAAATAGCAACATATCCCACCTCCCTCCATTATTCCCTAGGGATTAAATTCATTCAAACAAGGAAGGCCAGACCAAAGTCATTGAGTTAGTAATTTCTGAATTAAATCTCACTGCATAGGAATATGTTACAGGCAAGGTTCATTAGGAATTCCAGTTATTTTCTCCCAGTAAGTTGCAGATAATATCATTTTAATTCACACTTAAAAGTGTTTATGCCTAGCTGACAGACCTACAAATGGAATTGGGGAACTGAAATTCCAAGGTTTGCTCTTTATCATGTTCTACCATCAATAGAGCACTTGCTACTAGAAAGTAAATTACTTTCTACTTAATTAGAGAGATAATCTATCTCCTTTCTCTCTTAAAAGACTTGACTCTAATGCTATCAGAATTAAAACTATGCATGAGAAAACTTGTTCAATAAAGAGAGAAGACACAACTCTGAAGAAGAGGCATCTAAGTAGAATCAGATCTGTTTACTGGAAGGTGAAAATTTGACATGGTTTTTTTTCAGAACATAGCTATATTTTAAATGCACATTCATCTCAGAATCCGAGGTTTGTGGCTGCCTTTTTTTAGCAATAGTAACCGACACATTAACTTAACATGGTATTTCCAAATTTTTTCCCTGTGTATAAACATTTATGTGCATGAATTTGAATGCTTGAAATGTGCTCAAGTAAATACAGTTTAAATTATGGGTTTTTTTCCCCCCTAGGTCATTTTATATGTCTATTCCCTCTGTCTCTTGTATTTTTTTTAAAGTTAGACAAAGGCTTTTCACCAGGGGAAAAAAATATCTTTGTCCCTTCTTAGTTTCTTTCCATTCTATTATTTTAGAGACTGTAAAACTACTTTTTAGAAACCCACTAATTTCTTTTTCCTTTCTATTCATTCATACATTTAAAAAGTCATATTGCCAGTATGTTCACTTCAGACACACTGTTTCCACATTTGTTCCCTTCTGCATTCAGACTATGAGCTACAACGTTCTGGAGTGTACCAGGCATTGAATTTCTGGTAGTTTCAAGGGAAGTTTACTAAAGCTCAGGGGCTGACAGACACTTAGCCTTTTAAAAGCACAGTATGTAGAGGTGGAATCAATCTGTTAATGATTGTGGAGTATATTAGCCTTTTGCTGTCTCTGGTATTTCTTTATGCTGAATTTCTGCTGCAGATAAGAGCTATTTTTTCAAGATACACGCTTAATATGGATTTAGAGCTTGTGGTAGCATCATCTGGTTGAGAGCAAATTATTATATAGAACCCCCGCCCCCCATTATTAAAATTAAAAAACTAGAACATATTTTCTTGCATAAAGGATGGCTGGATCAGATTTTATGACCCGAAAAGCTTCAGCAACTTCAGCAATTTTACTTTCTCAGTATACAACAAAAAAAATCTTGGGATCTTAATTCCTGCCATGTGAGAATCTTCATCTGGCACTAAGGCCCTTTTCCCAGAAGTAAGGTGATGCTGGAAAAAAATAATGAGTTCTAGGAAGCTTCTGTAAATGGGCAACAGTTAGATGGAACTCTGTTATTAAAATAATCTGAGCTTGTGCAGTTTTCAAAGGAGAAAAAGACTATATTTCAACTGGTCTTAAAATAATTCTGTAAAAACATTATAATGCCTGGCGAGTACCATAACTAACATTTAGGCTAGATTTTATATGAGCTAGTAGGAAGATTGTTGCCAATTATAATGGAAACCAGGGAAGAAGACATATATTTCAGTTTCTTTGAATGTGTTTGAAGTCAATCATGCATTTAAGTGCTTTCTCATAATAGAAAAGGCTAAGCAGGCGTATATTACTGCTCTCTGTAGTCATGATTTAATTTTTTTTTAATGAGAAGTAAATGTCAATGACTAAATGGAACATGAAAAGCTTGCTATCGTTGTCCTTGCTGGATGATTCACTTCCTTACTGCAGTCATAATTTATTTCTTCAGCAATAAACCTTATTGAACTCTTGCTGAAAAATATATTCAGTTCCATTCCTTAGCATTGTCAACACAATGAGGATATTTTCAGCTAAGCCTGTTGAACAGATAATCTCAATCAGAGAGGGAAGGATGATTGCCTCTGCAGCACCCATCTTCTGGTAATGGTGTCATCCACTCCAAGATCTGTTAAAGCCTGGTGTACCGTTCTGATAGGAAGGCTGCAATTCACTCAGTCCTCGGCAACTTTAGGACTTAGTTCTGTAGTGGCAAGAGAAAATAAGTTATTCGTGGACTAATAATCTGAATACCACTAGTTAAGCCTGGTATCTAAGTGTACATTACTGTTTAATTAATATCTGAATTTTGTAAAACCTTTTTGTACGTTCAGGTTTGTACATAAAAGAACGATAGGATGCTGTTTTCAAAATGAAATCTGTGATGCAAGAACTCCCTTATAATTTAAACAAATTTGTAATCATCCTAGACACACCATTTTAGTATCACTCTCAGAAAGCCCACTGTCCACTTTTTCTCTTCATTGGTGTGGTCCCAGTAGACAAGAAGTTGAACACAAGCCATCAATGTGCCCTTGCAGCAAAGAAGGTCAATGCAGTGCTGCGTTAGGCAGAGCATTACCAGCAGGACAACAGAGATGTTTATTCCCCTCTTCTTAGCCCTGGTGACATATCTACAGTGCTGGTTACAGGTCTGGACTCCCAAGCACAAGAGAGACAGGAACTTGCTGGAGGGTCATGAAGTTAGTGAAGGGACTAGCACATTTGGCATGTGAGAGGCTGAGAGATCTGGGGATGTTCAGCCTGGAGAAAGGAAGGCTCAGGGGAATATGAGCAATGTGTGTCAATACTGACTGCACGAGAGTGAAGATGTGGGAGCCAGACTCTTTCCAGTGGTGATCAGTGACAGGACAAGAGGCAATGGGCACAAACTAAAACACATCCAAACACAAGAAAAAAATTTTCTCTCTGAGGGTGGTCTCACATTGCCCTGAGAGGTTGTGGAGCCTCCTTATATCTCCATTGCTTTGAATATCTCCTAGAGATGTTAAAACCAACTGGATGTGGCCCCAAGCAACTTGCTAGAGCAGACCCTGCTTTGAGAAGGATTTTTGACTAAGTGTTCTCCAGAGGTTCTCTTCCTACCTCACCTGTTCTATGATTTCTTGAGTATGTGAAATATGAGATGATGTTAGATCCAAGGTTTTTTTTAATTCAATTTCACCTCTAATCTCAGGTGTCCATTTTGAGATGCCTGAAGCTACAAGAAACCTATAGTTTTCTCAGCTGTAAGTTATACCTGAGGACAAACTTGTTGCTGCAGATGCATCCAGCCCATTTCTTCAACAGCTCCAGCTGTTGCAGCAAAATTTTCATCTACCCCATACCATGATACACTAAACAAAATCAGTTTTTACTTTCAAGATTCTTAATTGTCTAGATAAGCAGTTTCACATTTCCTCAAGTAATGATGATATATTTTTCCTTAGATCATTTTTTCCCACCAGTTCACCTACGAAACTAGCTTGTGTCTCTGCTTTTTGCCTAGCGCACCTTCAGTCTGGCAGGGTCTGAACAAGTATATAAAGGTACTGTGCTCAAAAGAATTTAATAAGCCCTGCTGAGAGTCCAACAACATTAGACAAGGCACTGAAGAACAATACTGCCCATACCCAACTCCAAAATACAGTAAATGGAAAGGCAGTTCACATCTGTATTTTTTAATCCTTTTATATTTATGGATCTTTATTTCGGTAAATACAGTACCTTAAAGCAAAACTGCAGACTGGGATGAAGTAAAAAATTCCTTGATATAATATAAAATTCCCTTATGCATTGAGAATAAAACCAGCCTTTTACCAGATTT
>NW_010418160.1:0-2842 GCF_000710305.1 Buceros rhinoceros silvestris | reverse complement strand
CTTCAGTAGCATCAAATTAACAGTAGCAGGTTTCTACTGTTCAAGGTACAAGGAAGGCAGTAGGTAATAAATACTCAATTTACTTGTCAAAACCAAGGGGTCCAGGAAGCTATAAGAAATAGAACAAACTGATGAAAATAAAATGCAAGAACAACTTCCCCCCCACCCCGTTTGTTAACAGAGAAGAAATTTACCTGCAACAACACGTTCCCTAATTACAAAGGGAGGTGGGGGAGCAGGGTGTTTGGGATAATTTTTGCACTTACAGAATGCAGTTAACTCAAAGACCACTAAAAACTTTACAAACTTGATGTTTCACAGCGAAGTTGTGACATGGGAAAGCATCTTTTGATGGTGATGTACTTCTTGTGCCATATGAAGCCTGAGTGAATCCCATGTGATCATAAACACAGTTACTTATATTGGTGAAGACAAAATAAATCCAGCTATCACAGTGAAAACAATCTCTATTCACAAATGCTTGAAACTATACCTTACTAAGGTATTTATACAGTACATTAGAAGCATGATCGTTATATATTATAGCAAAATCCCATACTTTTTAAGAATTAAAAAAGTAGAAAACCCAAAATTGGTTCTGTTATTGGTGTAACTTCCCATTCCTTGTGAGTGGTGGATCCAATGGTCATTTAATAGTAAAAAGCTACATTGTGCTAAAAAGAAAATTGTGCCTGTTTAGCGCTTAGCTTCTGTGAAGTACCTAAGTGCTATCTTGTTTGTAAAAAGAGAAGATGAGAGTTTTTTAGCCAATAAAATATATTTCTTTCTGATTGAAAATGTAAGATCAACACATTATGAAAGAATTGGAAAAATTATAATAATTTACTTTTGTAAGTATAGTGTCAGACATAACAGACCAGCTTTAAAGGTAGTAAGCCCTTCTTTTTTTCTAACTCTCTTGATTTATTAAAGAGTATTATTTTAATAGTTGCTTCCAAAATTACTGACATTGGTCATCCTTTGAATTTCAGCTGGAGAGAAAAAAAAAGACTTATAATTTAATTAACATCCTTTCTGAAAATACAAACTATTCAAAAGTGTATCATCAATTTTTTTCAGTGACAAAATGTAGAAGTTAAAATATAGTATCTGAAGCTTCAAACTTTTAACATACCCATTCTGCTCCCGCACTTCCTCTGACAAGTTATTACCGTATGAAAATGGAAGGCTGAGTCAGTAAGGAAAATATCTTAGCACACCTAAGTTCAACTTCAGCCAAAACTGTCCACCTTGTAAGGTAAACAAAGGGATGTCCTCTCACAGGCCCTAATGATCTAGTCACATAATACTTGCACCTCACTTCCTACAAACTCTGGCGAGAAAACAAACTCTTGTGAGTAGAGCAAGACCTACATGGGGTGGGTGGGATGGAATATAATGACAGAAACTTAGAAATAATGAAAATCTTGCTCAGTATATGGCATTTTCGTTGAGTCATAGAATTTTAATGATGTCATAACAGAAGCTCTGCTTGGAGATTTCTATGTAAGACCAATATAAACTCAATACAAGAACTGCTTCTATAGAATTTTTCTGTAAATACCTAACTAATCCTTAGCTGGCATTACAAAGCAGATACTTATTGAACTTGAGTTAAACTATTAAGGGAAGGTGTTTTTCTTCACGTGATATGACCTGACTTCACGTGAGTCTGATATCAAAATGCAAGAAAACAAGGAAAAGTGTCGGGAGAAAGAGTGTGGGTGGGATGGAATATAATGACAGAAACTTAGAAATAATGAAAATCTTGCTCAGTATATGGCATTTTCGTTGAGTCATAGAATTTTAATGATGTCATAACAGAAGCTCTGCTTGGAGATTTCTAGGTAAGACCAATATAAACTCAATACAAGAACTGCTTCTATAGATTTTTCCGTAAGTACCTAACTAATCCTTAGCTGGCATTACAAAGCAGATACTTATTGAACTTGAGTTAAACTATTAAGGGAAGGTGTTTTTCTTCACGTGATATGACCTGACTTCATGTGAGTCTGATATCAAAATGCAAGAAAACAAGGAAAAGTGTCGGGAGAAAGAGTAGTTAAACACAATAGCATCATCCAATTTTTAACCCTGATTGTAATGCTTAATGGTTTTGCTGCATCACAGTCTTTAAAAAAACACCTCTATGTTTCTTATTTTTCCTCAATTTCTGCTGCAAATTAGATATTTTCATCTTCTTCAGTAAATGCAAGGCAAGACCAGCAGAAAATGTCGTTCTGTCTCATTCCAGCGAGTAGGAAAGATTGGAAAATTATAATTTTTTAAAAAAGCTGAATTACTGACTTCAAACTTAGCAGTCATATTACACAAATCTTTTCTTAACCTTCCTGTTTTCTTCTTTACAAAATCGTCATCCTAAGCACTTTGCCTTGAATAATGCCACAGCGTCTTTATCTCCAAGTCGAGAGACTTGAAGCGATACTGACTCTGTTCTCCCAGGCAATTAACCCTCTGCATTCCAGCGAGTAGGAAAGATTGGAAAATTATAATTTTTTAAAAAAGCTGAATTACTGACTTCAAACTTAGCAGTCATATTACACAAATCTTTTCTTAACCTTCCTGTTTTCTTCTTTACAAAATCGTCATCCTAAGCACTTTGCCTTGAATAATGCCACAGCGTCTTTATCTCCAAGTCGAGAGACTTGAAGCGATACTTACTCTGGTCTCCCAGGCAATTAACCCCCTGCAGCATTTACTGAAGGGCCCCCCCCCCCCCCCCCATTAAATATGAGCATCAGTCCAAGAGTATAAACTGGTGGGGTTTTTTGGCTCGGTGTGGGGTTTTGTTGGTTTTTTTTTTTTAATTTCATTAAAAAAC
>NW_010418159.1:0-30413 GCF_000710305.1 Buceros rhinoceros silvestris | reverse complement strand
GGCGGGCAGATTTTTTTTCCTTTGAATTATTATAAAAAGTTTGTTTTCAACAAACTAATATTTTAAAAGGAAGTTTTCATTATGAAATTCCTAGCCTCATTGTTCTAAAAAGCTTTGGTTTAATATTATGTCATAATTTGTGGGCTAAAGTTAAGGTTACTCACACAGTAAGTGAGTCAGAAACATTCAATTTGCTAAAGAAATGTTTGCAGTTACAGCTCAGTGATATGTCATTGATTTTCCTCCAACTCTTTTTCCTAATTTAATCAAACCCTAGAAGGTCATAGTTAAGATATTACAAAAACAATATCTATATATTTTAAAATTTGGTTTTTTCTTCATCTGCATGTGCATCTAGAATAAATATGTATGTCTGCATACCCAACCTCCCCTAAACAACGTTATACATACCTACAGACAGAACTGGACAATGCTTTTGTTCAAGTTTTATCTCACTTTGTTAATGCTTTCTCTATAAGGTATTTATCTGATTTAAGAATAATAAAAATTCTTTATTCATGTTAGATTATAATCCACTGAGATATGTCTGCTCTAGAGGATATTATATGCCATACTTACCTGAGGTACTTTCTGTGTTAAGCATCTAAATAGGATTTAATGTGATAAGAAACTGTCTATTCAGGCTCTCTGCCACAACGTACATTTCATTCTTTATGTACAGATTAGATACACGAGGATTTTCTATTTCAGATTTTTTGTGCAATTTTTCACATTTCCTGTTAAAAAGGGTAAATACCCGGTTTATTTTTATGACATGGGAGAACCCCGGAAGATTTTCCTTATCAGTCGGCTAATCATCCAAAAGCTTTCTTTCCTATTTATGACTTCCTTGAACAATGAAAAATCCTGTGTCTCTTACTAGCAGAATACAATCAGATACCACAAAACTTTTATAAGAGTTAGTGTGGGAGACAACAGCATATACCAAGATCAGAATAAATACAGAGCACCACACACCAAGAAATGCAATTTAGAAATAGGCACATACTGTACATGATTTCCACCCTGCAAAATTATAGTTCTAAAAAGATGGTAATTGTGTAAATTTGAAATGTCAGAAATCACTTTGTCCTGTGGTTGTTTTTACCAGATCTTTTGGCTTCAGGTTAGAGTTTGTGTCTCTAAATTATGCACAGACACATCACCATATCTAGTGTTGAAAGACACTCAAGTGTTTCCTTGCATACAAAAAAATAAAACATCACTTAATGATACTATGAAAGAGCATTAAAATGTTAAGTAGTAAATGGGTACAGTTTTAATCTTTTTCTCCAACGAATTAGTTTGCTTTCCAGTTCTAGACGAAATGCTTTCCAGCACGGTTGGTGAAGTCAGGGTGCACTCATGCAGTTCAAATGAGGAGTGGTTTCACAAGAAGTTGCATTGAACATTGTTTTAGTCTTAGGCATACTGTGGATTTGTAGATCTTATTTAAGATTCAGTGATATACGCAGATTTCATTCTGAAAAATCCATCTAAACATGCCTGCATTCTTAGTGACAGTAGTTATCAGGGACTGGACGGTTTATCACACCAACAGAAAATGGTAAGTTGTTTGGAGGAACTGGTGCTGAAGGGCTTAAATGCTTGTCACAAACCTGCAGAACACCATTACAATATGAATATTTTGAAACAATCAGTTGAACAGAATCTTTTTTATATTTGTTAGCAGATGTGTAACACTCGAAAATTCAGATTAAGCATATTGAGGTGCTGTTCTCATCTGTTTACATAGAGCATTTTGGATGAATACACAGGATATAGTATTCCTAGATATAATCAACACGTTTGTTATAAATGTATGTTATTGACTAGGTATCTAATTTTGTATTATAGGAACTTGCAAATAGAAAAAGACTCATGGAAATTCAATTTCCTGCTGCATAGAATGACCAATGAAAAAAATTAATAATTCCAACAGTAGTTAATTTATGGCATGTACTGTAAAGCTCCATATAACACTTCAGTAGTGATGACTATTGGTCCCCTTGCCTTTCGGGGGAGAGAAGGCCTAATTCCTGCCTGGCCATTCCCAGGCACTACCATGATTCCTATCACACCAGCATCCCTTGCATCTATACCATTGCTCGGCACAGTCCTCTGTCTCTGCAGGTGTGGTAGTCCCAAGAAGCTCGCTAGCACACTGTCCCACAAACATTGATGTGCCACTCTCAGGCTTATCTCCAGAGAGCTTGACTGTATCCCTTTCACCCTTCAAATCTAGTTTAAAGCTCTTTCAGTGAGCCCTGACAGCTCCCGTGCAAGGATCCTCTTCCACCTTGGAGACCTGTATACTCCATCTGCCTGGTGTCATGTAAATCGACCCATGATCAAAAAACGCAGTGACTGTTTGTATTCACTGCTTAAGCAAATGAAGTGTATACTTCAGCTGATCCACACTGGAGTTATTAAGAAAAAAATATAATAGGCATTGCAAAATTACTTCTCTCTACGCTATTGTGACGGGGAGATTGGAGATGTGAGGCTGTAGGGTCATAGCTTTTGTTTCTTTTGCATCTTTCTAGGCAATTCATTTTAAGTAGTAAGTGCTTGGTTTTTTAATCATTCATTCTTTCATGGTCAGATTTTTCATGGGATTTCTAAAAGCATGTGTGGTACGTTTCTGTTCGTTAAAAATCATAGGATGACTAACTCCTTCATACTGATTTTATATTACTTTTAGAGATTGATACCAAAGACACCTACAGGTTTCTTATAGTTTAAATATTACTTGAGAGTTATTAGTAGAAAGTGGAGGTTTGTGTGTGTTTTTAATTTCTCACTAGTTTCTTTTAAACAGAGCATTCATCCCACTTCAAATCGGAGGATTTCTTTTTGGAAGATGTTTTCAACTTTTACTATAGAGATTCAATTCCCATATGCAGAAAGATTACTTACAAATAAAGCGGACAATATTGTACAATCTTTTTTTCTTACAGATATTTTATCATAGATATGATATTCAAGGTGCTACTTTTAGTATCCTAATGGAAAGCTCAGACATTTTATAAAGCTTATAAATGTTAATACCTCCCATCATGTGAGTACTCAAAACAGTGAGATTATTCTTTGTAAAAACAAGCAAGAAAACAAACAAGGAAACCAATGAAGACTTACAAGAGCAAAGTGCAAGACTGAAATTATTTTGAATTACTATTAGGGAAGAAGTGATCTTTAGTTCATCTAGGATGTTGTTCAGAATAATTTACTTACTACAGTAAGTGCGTATGCTAATGTGTTACCAACGATGACAGTTCAACCCCATTTAAGTCAAAAATTAAAGTGAGGACTAAAATGCTATCGTGATATTTACGGGAGAGAGACATACGAAAAATTACTCAGCGTGATTTAAAGACTTTGCTAAGAGCATTGGTACCTGTTATTTTAGTTTTTGTGAATATTTGCATTCTTTTTCAGACATGCTTTATTTTGGAAGTTCCTTATATCAATTTCTCCTTGTGGTAAGGAGAACAGGGTGGGCAGAAATTGTAATTTAGTTTCCAGGGCAGTCTGAGCCAGCATGCCAGCAGTTTGAGAAAGGGGGGGTGTACAAGCTCCTACTGTTACAGAAGAGAGAAGTCTAGGGAGGAGGCAAATTTTGCTACTAACTGTTTTCTGCAATTTCTGGACATGCAACCCCCTTGTTTTTGTTGATTTGTGTTTAAAATGCTTCTGACAAAATCACCATGAACGAGAAGTTATTAAAAATATAAAAATCCATTTAGAGTCAGATGCATTAAAAAATCATGTAGATGCCTAACTTCTGTTGTCAATAATTTTGTGTTCCTGCTGTTTCTATTTTATGAAGTGTGTTCACTTTGTCCAGCTTGAGATCTCTAGCTCAAATAAGTTCTTGAATTAGTCAGTGGAGCCTCCTGAGGCACAAAATTTCACCTGGCAGCTAGGTTAGCTGTTAATGGTGTGATGTTTCATGGTTGCTTTTATGCTGTGTAAATCGGTGCTGCTCTGACAGCTGCCCCGTCACTCTCCTTCCAGCCAACTTCAGCACTCGCGATCACAAGGTTCATGAGACAGCTGGAAAATGATCCAAAAGGAAAGAAAACCAATTTGAGTTAGGTGGCTCGCTACGCGGATGGTGATACCAGTGCAAAAACCCCCTAGTTCCAAGACATGGTGAGGAGTGGACAGCCAGGGAGAAAAGTGGAGGGAAGACAGCGCAAGGTGTTTTGGCTCAGAGTGGTTATGAAATATCAGTCCAAGTCAATGCTCGGCCACAGTAGGTTCCCCGTAGGGCTGATATGGATGAGAGGCACCTGTGTGGCATAACTCATCTCACATCAGAGTGGAACTGCTCTGTAGCTACCTGTATCTTCCAGTCAAGGTGGATTTTGTCTGGACTTTGGCACACTGACAACGTGCTGTATTCATGGAATAGGATTTTGTTTAGACATTTCTTTGTTTAGACATTTGGGTTTATATACTACAGGCTGGGTTGTGCAAATATCTTCCTTCATGACACCTGTACAGGGTGAATGCCAGGCTTTCAAAAATGTTTAAAATACAGCTTTCAGAAACATTTTACGTCAAACTATTTGATACCGTGAATTTTATAACAGGAAATGTCGTAGGTGTATCACAGGTATGATATAGTACAGAAATTTACAGCCCAAATCTGCTAATGTGTTTGTATTTCTGACTGTTAAATTCATTGAAATGTAGCTCCGTAAACTGGGATGTGTTAATGGTTTACAATGGTCAAAGACTAGAGATAATTACGTTATTATTTTGATGTTATTTAAAGCTATACATGAACCACACTGTTACTTATTATGTTATCTGGTATCCAGTTACACAAACTTGAGAGCAAGGAATACATTTTACCATGTTAAAAGAAACAAAAGCATATTAATCACATCAGCTCTTTAATTAGACATTCAGTTAAGTTTGTTCATTTGTTGTTCTTGCTTCATTTCCTTTGTATTCATTTATATGAGTAAAAAGCATACTGGTTTATTATGGTTCTTGTTTTTCAGCAGAACTGTACATGATAAATCACTGATACTGACAACAACGTAACAATTATTTTTAAAGGTTGATTTTAGTCATACTTATACAGCTCATCACACTTCAAAGACAATTTTAATTTTAGCAGATGATACTGTCAGTGGTAAATTTTTAGTCTTTTAATATTGTCATGTCAGAAGATTTATTTTTCAGACCTTTTAGTTGGTCTTCTTAGTGGCAGGAAAAAATAATCTCAAGATTGCTCCCACTTTCAAAATATTCCTTTCTTATGGAAAAAATATACTGACTTTAATACAACCTGCACAAGTTTATTGACTGATTTATCTGTACAATACACTGAAAAGGTAATGTATGACTAATCTTAGGGTTGTGATATCTTTTTACTTGCTCTGACTTTATGATATAGACAATCATCAGGGAAAACAGTTTTCCAAATTAATAATTTTAAATTTGCTTTTGAATTTTTTCTTTTTCTTTTTTTCTTTACACTGGAAACCACAGTTTTCTGTAAGAATAGTGAGCTGCTGCGGTCTGCATCATACATGCTGAACTACCAACCCCCCACCCCCACATATTCAGCGAGTGTCTGCACACATCTTTTTTCTTAATTCTAATTTGCTTAAGCTTTTTATGTAATTAGAAGTAGAGTTCCAGCCTAAAGTAGATCAAAAGAGAAGACTGTACCAAGAGAAGTCAGTATCTCTCAGAGCTGGAGCATCTCCTCCTTTGAACCTGGCTTGTCATTTGGAAGTGTTATCCTTAATATGGCAAGACGGTGTCTCTGATCGATCTCTCACCTGTGCTGTGCAGTAGCCCTGCCCCTATCTCCTGCTTTGCTTTGTGGCAATCTGTTAACGAGTGTGGGTGTGGACCAACTCCTCTGAGCTGTCATGAAATCCCACGGCATGAAATGCAATTCATGATTTTTTGTGTCCTAAATTCAGTATGCTTCGTTCAGAATTAGCCTCATGGATGAGGGAATCCACGCGGGCAGTTTGGCAGCCACCCAGCTGGGCGGGTATCTCACAGCCAAGGCTGAGCCCCGAGGCAGCTCGGAACCGCTGTGGGGGAGGAGGCTCCACTGGATCTAAGCATGGCTTATATAAAGGTCATATTTATCTGGGGGCTTGATTACCCTCCAGATGGCAGCCTGTGCTTTAGGGTTGAAACGCGTCTAACTCTTTTTGGAAATGCAGTGAATTTAAAGCAGCCTATTTCTAGGTCTGTATTCATAATTTGAGATTTTCAAGGAGTTGTCTAAATCCTCAGGACAAAAGAGGTTTCGGGCAGATGGAGAAAAGAGTAGAAAAACAAAGCTGAGAGAGACTGTTGACCAATCTAATGTACTATAGGAAAAGACTTAACTATCAGAATGCTGACAGTGGCAGTCAGCAAAAGTAAGATTCGTTGATAATCTCGATCCTAGGAAGATGTAGGTAACAGATATGCTAAAGAAGTTTGTGAGTGGAGCTGGTTCCACTCCAGTACAAGTGCCTGGTGTGTTATGCTACTTCTACAACTCCTCGATACACATACACAGAGGAGAGTGTTGGCCTGCCAGTATAAAGTTACAAGATATCCACAGATGGAAAGGACGACTGCACTAGCTAGAGAGGACTAAAGATGGAACCTGTGGTGCATGCTGGTTATTCCAAACCACTTAATTGGGGTCTCATGGGTAAATGAGTTGTGGTAGGTTAGCTGAGCCTCAGTAATTGACCCCAGCAGCATTTTGCGAAATATATATTCAGTGCATGGTAATGCAAAGTAAAGCTTTGCTGAAGATTAAGGCAGCAGGAATTTCTTTGTTTTTGACATGGGTCGCAGTACACGTTATCACTTACTGTAGCACAGAAGATGTTATGCAGTTCCTTAAACGGGGATACCACCTTTGTGATTTGAATAACAATATTGAACCCTTGCTAATATATCAGCCTAATATCTATATTGTGTATCGAGAATGTAACAGCTCCTTCAAAACTAGTAATGATAAATTAGTCGAAATGACTGTCTGGACCATTTTAACTTCTATTGGAAAGCATCGAACTTCAAGTGGATGCACACAGCTGTGGATATCAAAAATACATCAAAAGTTATATTCTACTTCAAAACCTCGAAACCTTTTTCATATTCCCTTCTGTTATCTGCTGGCAGTACAACAATTTATCATACATGAATGCCATTCCTAGGAAGTATCATTTCTTTTCTCAGCTATTCTTAAAGCAGGCACATGCCATTATGTCTTTCTATCTTATAAACACATCCAATGAATGAGGCTGGTTTTATGCATTTTTTAAGACTTTTGCATACAGAATGATAATTTATGCGTCAGCTTTTAAGGGTATACAGCCATTAAACTTTTTCAGTTTACCTGCTCCCAAATGCATTATACATCAGACTGGTAAATATGTGTACATAAATTTACTTTTTTTATGAAAACACAACATGATATTGTATTTGAACTAAAATTTTGGGTTTATTTACAAGTTAATTAGAAAACCACCAGTTAAATATAATAATCTAAAAATCATTACCAGCTATTTTTAAAGCTTATATTTTGCAGCACTGATATATTCTCAGCTAGCTCAGAAGGCAGTAGTAAAATCTGAACAAAAGTAAAACTGATTTTTTTATTATAATTTTACAGTTCATACTAGAGGAATTATAAAATTCTACAGTCTAAATAATGAAAAGTGAACATGATTTATAAGTATCATGAATTTTATTTCATAGTAAATTCTATCATAAAAAGAGTACTTTTTAATTCTTTTTATGAAGTCTACAGAAGGATATATTATTTTAAGGCAGCAATTCAACTTTAAATGTGTTTTTTAAAAGAAAATGTTAGATTATGCCATCCACATGTTGCCTGTTTAGATTACAGGCACAAGTAGGATCAGATTTCAGTAAATGTAGATTTTACAAGCTATGTGGAATAACAGTAAGTCTGTAAAAACCAAGTTGTCTTACACAGAGATGAAAAGCCACAACCTGTATCATTGTCCTTGTGGTAGTAAGACATGAAAGTGTTTTAATAGACAAGGAGATGTTGAGTTTTATCTATTGATTATTTCTAAAATGTAATAAAAAAGATAGATAAACTATTGTTAAATTTGGAGTTAAATATGGGATCTTAAACTGGGGAAAGACGGTAAAAAGAACATTTTTTCAATGTTTCATTCTTCCTTATACACCCATGCCACTGAGTTCTGCCTACTTAAAACAGTGATCCAAAGAAGACTTATTTTGTAAGAAAAAGAACTTGTTAATCAAGACTTGTACAGGTCCATGTCGTTTCTTCAAAACCATAAGACAATAACAGAAATAAACTAGAAGTAGGTGGCTTGAGGGAGAATCTCTAATGTGTAGCTAAAAAAAATAATCTGTGTTGCTTTAATGCCGAGGGTTTTTTCCTAATAACGACTAATTCTGGGAAAAAGTGTCTGGCAGAATCTTTACATGAATTTTGATTAAAGTAGATAATATTATTAAGGTGCTTAAATTATATACATTTCTCAAAACTTCTCATTTTACAAACATACATACTGATTGGAGTAATAAGTTAAATAAATTGAAGTAGGAGTCTGGCATACTTAAGTAATGATAAAATTAATTTCAGAAGTATGGAAATGAAAGGAATTCTTAGAGTTTCTCTAGTCCTGATTTTTTTCTGATACTCTAGCCAATCATCTTCAGATATCTCTGCAAATTTAAAGTCTTTCCAGATACATAAGATAAATAGGGGGTTAAGATTTTGCATCTATGGATATAAATGATTCAGAAACCTGCAGACAACTGAATCAATTCTGTATTGGAAAAACGATGTACACTTGTTTCCTTTTAAAGACTTAGAAAGCAATCTTAATGTTTTATTCTACCCACACGTAAAACATGCCTTCTTTCCTTGCCAGGCTCCAGTCTCTAGAGAGTTGCACACTTTTCTCTTTAGTAATCATTCCTACCTGCTGGAGATAAAGAATTTTACATGCAATACTGCTGCCATATATATCCCTCACATAAGGGCCAAAGCCATTCAATTTTCCCTCAGTTAGGATTCTGTTTCTTACACGTCTCTTTGAAAATATCTGTCTTTCTCTACTTAGTGTTTATGCACACATCATAAATTTTTTCTCTTGTGACATATAACAATGATTTTCTAGAATGGGCTCTATCTTAGGGACCCTGGCAGCACAGGGTAAATGGTTGGACTCAATGGTCTTAAAGGTGTCTCCCAACCAGATGATTCCGTGATTCTACGATGCTTTTACTACCATTATTTCCCAAGAGTTATTCATGTGCAGCTGCTAGGGACTATCTAGGATTTAAACACTGTGTCTTTCACAGAGCTAGAATACCTGCCAGTGATGGACTGCTCTCCACTTGTCTATCTGAGAGACATTTTTCAGAAAGACTTGTGTAAAAGAGCATTTTTTTGGAACACCAAAAGCTTCATAAGTGGTAGTTCCTATAATGAAACGGGCTTCCTATTCTGAAGTTTCGCCCAAATACCCTGAGAGTAGAAGAGACTTTCTCCTTCCCCAGGATCCTCCATTAAAGTGACAGATAGGTCTTTGAACAAGAGGAAGTCATTATCTCAGAAATCTCTTAACCTTCCCACATCCTTACCTGAACTCACTGGAGCAGCATTAAAAGTCCTCTACCCTCACTCAGATACCTGTACATTTCATACAGGGCAGAAAATGCCAAGGCAGGTATCATCCTCTTTCAGAATACTTGTTGCTGAAATACTTCTGCTGGTGATGGCCAGGCGGAGCAAGCTGTGACTGAAGTTATTAAGACTTGCTTGGTTCATGGTCTCCACCTGTTTTTCCATATGTTTCTTATGTCACAAACAAACACTGCAAGCTTTTGGAGGAAAGACTTCTATATTCTACTGTGTATGGACTGCCTAAGCCATGCCCAACTAGTCATACCTGGTCATAGCAGCTGTTACCACGATAGCAATAACTGTTTTGCTTTTAACTTGGAAAGAGATTTAGATTAGTTGTTGTCCTTCAGTCCATCCTTCTCCAGCATGCTGACCTCTCCTTGAACCTTATAAAAGTCCCAATCCTGTAAAGAAATCCATCTTCTTTCTTCCTTTACCAAGAACAGGAAGGCAAAGAAGAAGAGCAAAATTTGTTCCAGACAGTACAAATATCTCTTAAAATTAAAATGGATGAATAAAAAATTCTGCACAATCTATGCAGCACTCTTCTTATTAGAAGACATTTTGCAGCTGCCAGGCACCCCACAGGACTCAACAAAGATGGAAGCAACCAGTGATCCTTTGTAGTGTTCATTTGACACTTTTGGCTACTGAAAACTGTAATCTCAGGAGTCCTTGCACTAAGACCAAAAAATACGCTGCTTAGCACTGCTTTCGTTTGCTATTTCAGCAGCTTTGCAAGGAATCAGACCGTGGTTTTGGATGCATCCACCATCTATTCACACTGTCATTTTTAACGAGAAATAAAAAGTGGAGAAAATATTTTTCATGCAGATGTGCAGTAAAAACTATTTGTAGTGATTACAGAATTCAAGAAAGTATTTATTAGTACCCAAATGATCATTAGTTGCAAGCAGAAGCCTATTGATGTTTCAGCAATACAGAGAACACGTTCCCATCTCTGGCACTACCTTACTTCTGGAACAGGCTAAACTGATGAGAAATGCTAAAATGCGTACTACTGAATTCAGCACACCTGCTTGCCTTTTGTTAGACCACTTTGTATCAGCAATATAGTTTCTGGGACTTGATGAGCTATGCGTGCATGAGCCTATGAGACATTACACACAAACTTCCTCATTAGCAGTTTACAGAGTTATGGAAAGAACCAATGTGTAGAAATGCTTAATGAAACATGAAAGGGCTTTTTACATGCTTCCAGCATCTTCTGCTGTGTTCCATATTCATGGCAGATTTTCCCCCTGAACGTTTTTTGTATTCTTTAACTCTGTTATCGTATATTGATTTTTAATAGTAGGTGTGTAATATTTAGAATTGAAATCTTCCATTATAACATCCCTGGTGTTTTGTTCAAATTTCAACTTCGGAAATAATTTAAAAGGTATTTGAGGTATCCTTCAAAGAGCTCTAACCAAACAGCTGGCTCTGAGAACAGAAAAGATGCATATGGTGATTAGTGTAAGAAATAAGAAGTAGATTGGGAGACTAGGTGTAACGGGTATAAACAGAAAGCCTCCAGCAGAATGAAAAATCAAGACTATACAAAACCAGAAGTCCAGGCATCAGACGGCGAGAATGCAGCAGGCACACAAAGCCTCTGCTAACAAGAAGAAAGGTCCTCATAGGGGCTGATGAGAAACGAGCAAAGGCTGAGAAACAGCAGAACAAGAGGAGGGAATCATGGGGTACAGCATAGCCACAAGCCGTTGTGGAGAATATCCTTAGGACAGCACATGGTCCCGTTGTGTGACAGAGGAAAGGGGAACCCACAGACTCCCTCACAGGGGGTGCTACAAGCGGCAGCTAAACGCAGGAAGGAAGGAGGGTGTGTGTTGGAGTCTGCATTAATGACCATAATGGAAGGGCACGAGGACATAGCAGAAAGAATCTGTCTTGTTCATGATGCGAGGATTACAATAGATATCAAGTGAGAGATTCCTTAATAATCTTCTAATTGGGTTGATGTCAGCCTGCAAGGCTAATACCGATTCCTTCTGTTTGTTAAATGAAAACCGAAAGAAATGTAAATAAATTCCGTTGCAGGAAATATATTAATTTTCTAATTATGTTAGACCATGCTGGGTTATAATTATCCAGTTGTGTTTCTGTTGAATATTTATACTAGAAAATCATATTTCAATGAGCATAAATATCAGGAGACTCAATGCATGTATCAGAAAGCACAGTTCTACTATTTCCATTGAGGGGGGGGGGCGGGGAAGGGAGGGAGAAAAGAAAAAAAGAAAAGAAAAAAAGAGAGAAGAAAAAGAGGAAAAAAAGATGGAAAATATGGTCAGCAAGTACTGTGATGTTTGAGAATGATTGATAGGGCACTCTTCGTTTGGCCTTTGAAGCTTTAGAATTTCCAGATCTTTTTATCTTAACTATTCGTTTTCAGTTTTAAGCTTATTACTGTCACATAAGATTTATGAGAATGACTGCTCATGACTAAAGTCAGCTGTGGAGGATGACGTGGATCCTGCATCTCTCTGCATAGCTTTAACAGTGCTTGCCTTCCAGCGATGGTGACGGACTGTGCTGACCACCGGAAATGGCATCTGGTAGTGTATAGATCTGGGATAGTCTGTGCTGGATTTTCTGCTACTCACACTTTCTTCTACGTTTGCTAGTAAAATCTGTGCAATTATCAGATCTATGCAGGCAAGGAATACCTTTAGAGGACAGAAGCAATTTTGAAATTATCGTCAGGTAGACAGTCTGTACCTGACATTTCAGTATCCACCCCTACCCCTTTACATATATGCGTCACCCACTCATACACACAAACAGTTCTTAAATGAAGAGGAATTTTGTCAGGCAGTTTCTCATGTTGATCCCTGATTAAGCAAAGCTTTGATAACCTGAGTCCTGGGATTTCAAGGAGCTAATTCTTCAAAAAGGTTTGGTTCAGCTGCCTGGAACATCTGAGAAATATATGTTTTTTCGTGTGAGTTGCTTGTATGATTCCAACTCGGTAATTCAACAGGCAATAACTGATGGCTTTTACATAGGGTCTAACTGTAAGCCATCAGCATCCATTTTGTGGTTCTCACAGAAAGGAAAAGGATTAGGTTAGATGGAGAAAATGAATAACCATCCCCTGCTGAGATGGGCCAGGGTCAGGAGCTGTGGACAGTTTCACAGCAAGCCTGGCAGCCAGCTGCAGGTAAATGACTTTCCCTTCCCTGCCACACCTGCCCTTGCGTTGTACACAATCAGGGCTATCACTCTGTCGGAAAAGAAGACAGAGCAGCAAGAGCCATCGCGAACTACTAATACTGATCAATTTCTTGCATAAGAGCTGTCTCTTTAGGACTAGTGGTGTCATGAGTTGGGAGGAGTTTCCTCAGTCTCTCTGTAATAAGCTATTTTGAAAAATGCTCGTGAAAAAGTGCAGTTTCGGCTCTACAGCTAAGAGACAAATCCCAGAGATGCCAGAAAAAGAAGTGCTGATACTGCCTGTGTCTGAATGAGTAAATAGAATAGGCTGTTAATGGACCAGCACTGTAAAATACTTTTAAAGTAACAACACGTATTTTAAAAGAGGAGAAAAGAAGAAAGTACTAGAAAATCATGCTTAAGTAGTCGTTTCCTCTTATGTCTGCAGCCTTTGATAGCTGGGAAAGTTTTGTCCATTAGAAGCTATAGGAAATAGTGTTAGACATCTTATATTTACTGGTAGCACTCTATCTTCTGGATCTAAACATAAATTAATAACTACTAATGGATCTTATTATTCAAAGTACTATGAATATTCATCGAATTCCTAATAATATCAATATTCATAATTCTACATGCATAAATAATGATTAAACTGATTTTTTTCACAGTGTATAAAATACGGGGGTTTTTTTTCCATTTTTAATTGCTAAAAATGTTTAGGAAATGGTTTTATAAATGCAACATTTCAAAGGGTTTTTTAACCTGTGTGGCTCTTGCAGATCTCTGTCAAGAGAATGTAAGACATGAAAGCTAAATACCTAACAACTCACCTTTTTTCCGTTAATCACCGTGCTGTCAGGAAAGCACCTTTACAGGGATAAGGACCTAACGTCAGAGAAGTACACTGTGGAAGCACAATAGGAAG
Source organism: Buceros rhinoceros silvestris (assembly GCF_000710305.1). Classification (NCBI taxonomy): domain Eukaryota; kingdom Metazoa; phylum Chordata; class Aves; order Bucerotiformes; family Bucerotidae; genus Buceros; species Buceros rhinoceros. The sequence continues at coordinate 16,629 of NW_010418159.1, read as the reverse complement.
CCTCGGTTATTTCAGTGTGTCTGCTTATTGCAGGATGCCCTCGGACAGTTAAAAAAATACAATTAGAAAATAAGCTTTAATTAACTATTCATACATTCTTTTCATTTTTAACATATGGCTTTTATGGGTTCCTGTGTATGTGTGTAGGTAGAACAACTATGAGATAGTTTGTCCGTATGCTATATCTTCAGAGGATGAGGAATGGATTCTTAAAACATGATCTGAGGAAGAAAAAAGAGGCAACGGCGTTCTCTCTATTGATTCACAGTATGTGAAAGATGTTGCATTCTTCTTTAGACAGAGTAAAAATCTGGAGTCAAAAGGAGATAGAAAGATCACTTGTCATGCCGGTGCTGGGAAAATTTTGGGCATGAAGCTCTATTGCATACCCAGCGTGGAAAGATATTAGAGAAGCTGTGGGCATGCTGCCTCCCCATGGAAAAATGAATCACGGGTCACATTTGTCCTCAGCATTTGAAACAATGCTTCCCCAAACGCACTGACAAAATTCCTTCCCTTATACCAGAAAAGTTTAGGGACTTTCTAATTCTTGTGTCCTAAATTCTGGGGATATAAATTATTTTGCACCTACTAGCATAGCAAAGATAACACTTCTGTGTTAGGTTCTTGTTTTAAAAGTTAAATAAAACTTCAAAGTCTTCCAACTTTCAGCAATTTTTTTCTTTACAGAACCTAAATAAAGCCGTTTGATTTGAAGGATTGGTTGCACATGCTGTGTGCACAAGGATTTTCTCAAACCCCATAGATATTTTTAGACTTTGTAATGGCAATATTTTCTTGAGATCTATCCCTAATGAAGGAGAGACATAAACTAACTGGAAATCATGAGGAAAATAATTTCTCATGTATCTACCTTAATCTTATTGTTTCTGTTGCTTATCTCAGGTTGTCATACATATGGGTAATCACGACTAACCATCTTTCATGTAATGTCTTCTTAGTTTCAGTCACCGTGCAGCATGCTAGTACTTAACATCAGTGCGTGTCGGAGCAACAGAATTGTTTTGTTGAAATACTCTAGCTCTGTCCATGTAAGCCCACCTGCTGACACTCTCATTGAACCTGATGTCAGTGTTGCTCTTTTACTAGTGGATAGCTTCCATCTGCTCCATCAGATCCACCCACTCTGTAAAGGACCAGGGAATCTGTCTGCAGTGTCACCTGTCAGAGTGGCCTGAGGAAGAGAAGTCCAACGTGGCCATTCATGAATAACAGCTATAGGAATTGTCACTCTAAAATGGTCAATAAATCATTATTCAGTAGTTAACGCTATAATAATAACTTTCTGGTTTTATAGAGGAGATATGCCAAGTATTCAAGATTTTCATACTATAAATTAATAGAATCAACAGTGGCATCGTAGTCCATTTTTTTTTTTGTTCAGGACTGTTTAATATTTCTGCCTGCCACCATTTGCATCCCTGAGTGTTTGTGTCAAAGACTGACTTCCTTGAATAGTGTTCTGTAGCCACATGCTCTATTTATACGAGCTGCTCAGTAACAGTGAGGGGGTGGGTGCTTCCGCCATACTGTTCATTTGTTCATTGCTCATTTGTTACCATCCTGGAGAGATAACTTTTCTTTTCCCATTTCCATTCCTATTACTTTCTTTGGCTTTATGGCTGCTTCGGAAGCAGTTCTTTTATTATGTGTTTTATGTTTTGCCTCAAAGAGCTGGTAAACTAGTGACAAGCAATCTATCAGCAAGGTGATAGCACAGTGATTTTAAATTTGCATTAGCTGAAAGACACCAGACTTGTTCGTTGCTAAAGCAAGTTTTTGTCCCACTCAGCCCATGTTCTGTACTCTGTCACACAGGCTAACCTTGTCCAGTGCCTCTTTCCTTAAATCTAAAGCAATAATCCTCTCACTCTCACCCCACAGCAGGAGTTGGGGATGCAGAAGTTAGATATGCCGTATCCCCTTTGCTGCAATACTGCCTCTCAGCAAAATCCTGGAGCTGCTACGCAAAGGGGGAGATTCTGGGTCCTGAGGATGGTTTGGGAAGAGTGCGATAACTTGAACAAAAGGCAGGGAAGGATGGACGCCCAGTGCCATCATAGGATATGCGAGAAATTTACCCCTGGAGCATCTTCTACTTTTAAGGGCTTTAGGAATGAGACAGACATGGCCTTGGCCACGATACGCATTCATTCCCTGACCTACCTTAGCCCTTTGTCAAGAAGTTCGATAAGAAATAGTGTTGATTGATAACCTCAGTGGTGGTAGCAGGGAGGGTTTAGGAGGGTGTGCAAGTCATGAAACATCACAGTGGTAACATCCTATTACTACCCTGAGCACAGCTAAACTATAGAGACGTGCTTATGCCTTAGTGAGCATGTGTATGTAACCTCAGACTGTCCACAAAAAAGCAAAAAAGGACTTAAAAATGACTGAGTGGCTGCAGAGGTTTTTGAGGTCATTGCACACACTAGGCTCCACGCTGTACTGGCCAGCCTGTGCTGAGGCCCAGATTTGGGGGCTTTTGCACAAGGCACTGAACAGCTCTGGCAGGAAGTTGGAGATTTGTGATTTACAACCAAATCAACAAAACCAGATCGCACGTATCTAGTGTATACATTGGCTTTTTTTCTCAGAATCCTGATTTTCATCTCAGGAAAATCTGCTTTTAAGGTATCCCTCTCAGAAATCTCTCTAAAAGCCATACATTTTTTAGGGTCAAGACGCAAAACCAAGTCTCCTTAGCTAGCCCAAAGGAGAGGAATTGTGCTCAGCCTTATCTTGTGATTTAAGATGCACAAATGTTCTTCTGATGTCTGTATCTTCAGGTGTGCCCTTGTTGAGCATATTACCACAGAGTTACTTCACTATTAGTAGAATACATTTATATATGAATCTTGTAGACAATGAATTATTCTAGTGTAGACACAAATTCAAAAACCTCGGCAGATATGTAATCTATTACTGGCATTTAAGTCATTCAGCGCAATCAGTAAGAGACAAAGTATTCTTCGAATCACACAAGTAGTCTGTACGTGAGTTCACACTGTAGCTATAGTCTCCGTAGTATCGATGACTAGACCTCCACTGATAAAAGGAAGCCTTTTACCACGTACCCAAGCAAGTGTTGCAGGAGCCTTTATGTATTCTGTTTCAGTATTTGCGCTGTAGGCTATAGGAGTCACTCAGCAGGGGATGATCTTCTTATAAGCAGCAAAGTTCAAATGATGGCAACTGTAGGCCAAATTCCACCGTTCTTCACACAACACTGTTGATTTCAGGGCATAGATTCTGGTCTTACGTGAATACCCTGTCGCAGAAGTTACAAAGCTAGAAGATACAAATTAAAGAGTATGTTCAAAACACTCTAGAATTTATTTTGACCTAGAGTTATCGGAGCTGGATATTAATGAAGAAAGATCAATGTCTGCTTCAATCTTTGTACTTCCCCGCTGCTGCATTTCAGAGAACATCAGATCAATCAATAGGTCTACCCGAACATATGGGAATGCTAAAGATATTTTTCCCCCTGACAGAACAAAAAGGGCAGCAGAATTGTTTCGATCACCCTTTCTCTGTTTCCTGCAGGGGGTTTGGAAAGAGTTGACAAACGTGCAGCCTTCAAGTCTGGCAAGAAGGCCAGCAAAACTGAAAAATATTTTATGGGAACATATTTGACATACTATCAAGAAATGACACTGTTACTTCTCAGGGAGGAAGAATAAGAATGCCTTGTACTCTGGAAACCAATGATGAAACTAGAAGAGACATACAGACAACTAGAGTTTACAAGAAAACACAGTTTCTCTCTTTGATATTGTTGTCTCTTCAGCTCTAGGCTAGATCATGCTTTGCCCTGAAACACAACGGAGAATGCTGGAAGAAAAATCCCTGCTTGTTACTGTGATAATATTTTATCTGTTAATTAGGAGCTGAAATCTGTTTTCATGGGATTTTGCTTTATGAATCTCAGTCATCAATAAAAATATTTATTCTTATCTTACATAGATTAGAAAATAACATGTTTTTTTCCACTGAGAAAATGCGGTGTTTTGACACCTGACAAACACTGCACTGTAAAGTTATTTTTTAACTTTGAGGTCAAACTCTGTTGTTGTTTAGCATTTAAATGACTTTTCACGCTTAAAAATTTCTATGAGTTTTATGAAACATGCTGACACTGCAAGGGAGATTATCTCTTTTTTCCCAGTTCAGAAAAAAAGCCAGTAACATCAGCAGAGAAGACAAAACAGTCCACAAGCCCTGGCTGCCTATCTACCTTCTTTTCATAATGTACAGATTTATGTCACACATTTGGGTCTTGTCCTTAGAGAAGATAACAGAGTACAGTATATTCTTGGTCAGTAATGAACAGCATTATTATAAGGAAAGCCAAAGCTTTTACCCAGGACTTTGTATACGACCTTTTCACCCATCCCTTTCACCCGCGGATATACTGTGGGCTGTTTCTTCAAAGGTCAGAAGGAACTTCTTTCCTCCTCTGTGCAGCACCTTAGGTGCCTTGATAGGCAAAAACTTTCAAAAGGCAGCACATGTATCTTGAGTAGGTTCTTACTTTCCATCACTCTCTGGAAATACCTGTTTCTCTCCACTGCTTGTATAGGTAACCTGGAAGATTATGCCCACAAATTGTGCAGCTATTTATCTACGTCATGTTAATAATCTGAAGACCTGCTCTTTCTCATATTACCTGTCCATTACCTGTCCACCCTGCACAAATCACATGGTGCCCTGTGGGATGACGGAATGTAATCTGTTGGAGGAAGTTTATCACTCTCTGCAGGGGGCTCACGGAGAGGGGCTAGATTCAAGAGAAAGGCTGTGCAGACACCATCCCTCCTTCTTCAAAGAAGGATTAAGCAAGATGCCAAGAAGAAAGTAAAGCTTGTACTAGGAAACAGTGGACTGAAATTTAGTCCTGAATGTCAGAGTCTAGAAGTATGTGTATTAACATAGCAATGTTGCAGACAGTGCAAAAAGATTAGCACATTCTCACAGTGGAGTGTAGCTGCCCATTGATAAACCTTACAGGAAGGGTAACGTCCCTTTGTACTAGGAGGGACTAACTCAAGGTAAAATTCACTTCTCTTAGAAGAGCTCACACCAGTCTCATACTGTGAAGGGGAGATAAGGAGTGCAGGGTCGAAAATGGTGGAAAATCAGGCACATGTAAGAATCCAGCAGAACATCTTTTATCAAGATGGGTTGATGTCAGCTTTGAAATGCTAGAAAAGGAAATAGTCCAGTGTGTAGGAATACAGAATAATGATGGTAGCAGATAAGCTTAAATTGAGTGACCTTTCTTAGTAGGAGTCCTTGGAAGTGGATGACAAACTTCACTTTAGTATTAAGAACAAGATGTTCACATAAATTGTGCCTTTGAACTCATATGATTTCTGCAGCTTCACCTGCAAGCTTCAATTTATGTGTTTCATACTTTCCTTCTATTAGTATTGATGCACAGTGGTGGAGGCAATTTGCTTAACCACTCCAAATGTAGGAAGAATGTGTTCTCACCTTGATACATGCACGACATGTTTACAGGACCTTCACTTGCACAGCAAGGCAGTAATAGACTCCTTCGGGTTTTAAATAATGAAATTTGCCACTTTAGAAAAGAATTCAGGGATTCCAGGTTTATTATTCAAAGGAACAAACACAGTGACAAAGCATTTGTTTTTTCTTTCATAACCTAAACTTTCATAACTAAAACTACAAAATCTGCAATTCTGTGAAAGTTTGTTGACTAAAAGTTTCAATAAAGAAAGAACAAGAAAGAATTCCTTTACATCCATGACCCTTTGGAGTATAATATAATCCTGCCTTTTTAATATACAAGTGGAACTAGCTGCAAAGAGCACAGACTTTTTTTTTTTTGTGTGTGTTCTCTGAATTAGTCTGGGTACCATGGTGTGAGTTAATGGGTTATGCTTCGTTTTTCTCTAACATCTAATCACATTTCCGGGAAAGGCTAGCAAGATTGGGAGTTAGTCAAACATTTGGGTGGGAGAGACCTGTTAAGTATTAGCGGTACCGTGAATGGTTAGTATTAACCATATATAGCCTTTTCTTTGCCTTATGTTGGAATTCATTTAAGTCAAATGATAAAAAAAACCCAATGTAAATAAAGATCTCAGTGGCAGTGATAATAATAAATTACACATTTTGTTAAACTTTGCTTCACATTGTCTGCTATAAGTCAATTCTATCAACATTCCTACCAAATATGTACTTCATAATTACAATTGAATTGTAGATGCAGTATTTGAAAAAATATGTACATAAAATCTGCTGCTGATAGGGCATCTTTATTTTCACACATATTGCCAAACCAAACAGTCTGCAGACAAATACTGTGAAAACCCTCCACCCTCATATGCTGTCTCGGTTGTGTGTTTCCGTGTGCACATGCATGTTTAAATTTGAAAGTTGTGTTGCTCTGTAGAGTTTTTTATTAGAAGAACAGAACTGATTAAACTTTCTAAACAGGCTAATTAGTTGTGGGTTACCTTCACGGGTTTATGTGATTGCTTCCTTTACAACTCTGCACCTATTCTTCTCCCCCTCTCTCCATCACCCTCTACAGCTCCACCTAACCAGCTCTTCGCTTGTTAATGGCTTCATGGCAACACCTGTAGTTAATAGTACAATGCTTCTAAGTCAAAGCATCTTCCAAAGCTCTGCTTTCAACACACTGTTGGTATCCCACTGGATAATGCTTCCAGGTTCCCCTAATGTTCTTCCATTCCTTACAGTGACCTTTGAGAACTCAAAATAATATTTTCCAGATTGTCAAACAAAGTAGTTTGATGAAATAAGTGAAAAGGTGTAAGAGAGAAATAGGTACAAGTTGTAGTAATTACTGCTGTGAAAAGGAAATGCTTTTTCAGATACCAAATAGGAATACAGTATTTTCTGTGGAAAGCCCTAGGAAATGGCTCCTCTCCTGTGTTCAGATCAAACTGGTAGACCATAGAGGGTCAAGGAAACACCTTGCAACCTATTAAGGGTAAGTAGTAATGATTCACCTGCAGTGACCCATCTTTCTACCTCTTTGTCAAGTCAAACCATGCACCATTCTGCCAAGTGGTGACAGTCGCATTGTTACTGCATGCCACGGGGAAAAAGAAAAAAGAAAATATATACTTTTGTTTGGGTGCTGGTGTTAGGTACTATTCAACTATTTTGTCAGGCAAATTATACACCACACACAAGCAATATACTCTGGACATTAGATAATGAGGACTTTTATGACATATCTATAAGGTCTTTTCACAAGCATAATGCCACCTCCTCCACCCTCTGAATGGGTGGCAACATTGCCTGCCTGAACGTCAGCTTAGCCAGAAATGCAGCGGCACTTGGCACAGTGAGTGAGAAACCCAGTTTATCTTGTCTTTCAATTCAGAGCAGGTTTTCATCTAGATGGTGAAGACCATGGGCAAAGCAAGTCTGAATCTACCCGAAAACACTGTAAAACAAATACGGGAAATGGCAAGACTGCTGTGAGATGGAGCTGTCGTGTTTAGGCTCTGATGTAGGATGTGAACTGATGGGTACAAGATCCTTTATGTCCTCAGCTGCAAGCTGATCCTTTTGTGTCACCCTTTAAATCCTCATTATTACTTCTTTCCTTTTGATTTCTTTTGCGAGTCTCATTCTCCGTTGCCATCTAGATTTGAAGGCTAGTCCACGTCTTCAGAACTTTTCTTCCTCCCTCAGCTGAATGCTTCACTCATCTCCTGCAAATTACCAAGAAAGTACTTTCTGTTTTCTTTTCTCATGTCCCCTGCTGATAAGAAGAGTTTCTACAGAGCTATGTTATCATTCTCCTGCAAATTCCTCCTTAAAACTTCCTTTACTGTGATGCTATGATGAAATTTGGAAAATATATTACTTGTATGCAAAAACTTCTGGTTTTAATGTCATTGCCTCATTTTCCCTTGCATATTTCCATCTGCGTATATCAATCTGTTGCCTCTCATCTTAAATGTAGGTTATAGATTTAAGATCATCAAGCTTGAGACCATCTACAAGTGTTGTAGAGTGTCTGCTGTGGTAACGCTCTGCTGCATGGCTGGAATTCTTAGACATTATGGTAATGTCGATTATCATTTGTCAGAGCCCAGAGATAAGGATCTTTTCTTTTCTCTACACTTACAGCTAAAAGCTGGAAAACATAACAGGAGAATTCTGTATCATAAAATGTTTCAAGGTTTCATCAGCTGGGGAAAAAAGCTGTTTATAACATCATGGAAAAGACAGCCTGAGGAAAGCTCATGCCTCATCACAGTTGCCGCATTCTGAAAAGCCTTGTGTGATTTTGGGGCTGGGTTCCTGTTTCTGCTTAAAAAAAAAAAAAGAATCACATGCAGTAGAATGTCTTTAAAAGAGACATGAGGAGGGAGGCTGAATCAAACAGAAGCATGAAACTAGATCTATCTATGCTGTTTCTACATGCAGATTTATAGAGTATCAGAAGTTTACTTGGCCAGAATTCCATCATTCCCGCAGAAGAAAAATAAAATAAAACGAGATTTTTTTTTTTTAAAAAAAGAAACATTTAAATAAAAGGCTTCCATTATTCTGGTGAAGAAATCTTTCATCACAAAGTTATGCAATGGTTCTATCATCTCATAAAAGGCATCACCTTTAGCTTTTTATTTTCTATGTGTTTGCTCTGTGTCGAAATGAAAATAATTCACTATCTCTGTTGCAGTGTTGTGAGAAAGCATTAATGCCCCAAAAGTGCTTAAAGAGTCTCAGACAGCATAAACCAAAATCACATGCACTCAATGTCATTAAAATGTGTATACTTAATAGTAAATTATTTTAATAACTGTAAAATAATAGTTTTCTTTATTAATTTATTGTGGGTTTTATGACTATATAAATTGAGTGTAAGCATGTATAATATATTCCAAAATCAACAAATTTTGCAACCCAGCTATCAGGAAATGCTTCAGTATGTTTTGAAAGTTTCTCAATTTAAAAGGAGCTACAGAAAACCCTCCAGCACCCAGTTTTTACACAGTGTACAGAAATGTAAGTGATAATCTTGGGAGGAGCGAATTACACAGAGGAATTGTTTTGGTTCTGCTAATATTTCTGCAATGTTTTCTAAAGCTTGCCAGCACAGTTTAATGAATATTGAAGGGAAAAAAAAGTCAAGAACACACGCTAGTTAAAAATTTACATTTGTATTTTCTTATAATCTGCAGATTTTGTACAATTTGTTTGTTTTCTTTCAAATAATTATTGCAGAATAGAGACTCTAATTTTCATGCCCAGATAACTAATGTGAATGTTCAGGTTAAAAGTTTTGTAAATCATGTTCATTTTTCTATATTTTACTATGAGCTCATGTTTATAAAAGGTTTGTAGTCAAATCAGGAATTTTGGCTTTTAACTATAAATTGTTAACCAGCTAGATGTGAGAAGCTCCTAAAAAATAGTATCTGCAAGTGAAATGATAGATTAGAAAATAACTCCTAACAGTGCTGGTGACTTTCCTTATGATTGGGAGGTGCTTGCCCCTCCAAGGAGCAAAGGCTGGGATCTACGAGTGTCCTGAGTGACACAAATAAACATGCTCTCTCCAGCCTCAGGATGCTTCTTACATTCACGCTCACCCTCCGTGAAGGATGCTCATCACATTTCCCACAGCGAAGCAGCTTCTACTGTCAGATAAAGACAATGACCGGTTTTACTTATTGCTTAACCACTTGCCTTTTGGGGAGGTAATAGTTGAAAAATGGTGTATCAATTATCATCTCTGATCAGGAATAGGAATATAAATATAATGATTTAGGTAATTAGCAAGATACAAAGCCAGTGAAGTAAGCAGCAAGAGGAGGATCAAACATCTGAGACAACTCAAAAACTGAAATCCATCTTAATCAAAATGTGTGGGTTAGAACAATGCACATATCCGCAAGAATTAATGCTGTGTAACTGGAAAGCAATGGGAAATGTTTATGAAATAAAATATACAAACTCACTGTAGTTAAATAATAATTTGGAATTTACGGAAGTTGAATTTTAGAAAAGATGTCAATTTTACACTTCAGGTATCAAACTACTCATTCAATAAAAGATACAAAATAGATATATTACATGGCAGATGATTTCTCATATGATTAACATATTTGATGGCCTTTCCTGAAGCATTTGGAGCGGATTAGTGTTTAATAGTCAGTAAGGAAATTTCTATATTTTTGTTTCAGAAAAACAACCGTGCCTTTCTGAAATGTCAAAAAGTTTCAAGAAAACTCCTCCAACTTTTTTTTTTGTTTTTGAAAGATGGGTCGGTCTCATAACCAGAGTATCTGTGTTTGTGTTCCTGTCATAACATTCATTCAGAACAAGAGGCTTCTTTGCATTGTTGCTGCATAAAAATATTATTAGGGGTACAGCACAACACCATAACGTGCTCCGAAGAAAACAAGTTGTATCTCCTCTGTGTCATATATTCCTCTAATTTCCTCACATTTGCCTTCCAGAGGAACGGGGAAATTTCTTTTCACCTTTGTCATGGAGCATCCTATGAAATACTCCTGATTCTCCAGGATTCAGGAAGGATTTCTTTAGTCTTCATGATTGTTCCCAAAGCCAAAATTTTAACCTTCAGGAAGCTAAGTCTGGAGCCTATAAAACCTCCACCTCAGCAACCCCAAGCCAAGTGTTCAGCTCTATAGTGTCCATTTAATATACAATAAAGAATACTGGTATAAAGTTTTAATGTCAGGCACCTCATCTCTCCAGACCTGATTTTTATGTGAAGGAGAATTTTTTTTATTTACTTCTATTCAGTACTCTTGCCTAATGAAAATAATCAACTCTGAACAGAAGTAGAGAACTACTTGTTAGATCACTTCCTGCCCCACCCCCCACCTCAGTTTATAAACTGCTTCTGCAGAGAACAAAATTGTTCCTTTAAAACTAATAGTCGTTACTTAAAGTTTGTCAGAATGGATGAAAATAGCTTATCAATAATGTAAGACCAAGAGATTTGGCAAAGCACCTCTGAGGTAACTTTCTTTGCAGTGACCAACATCCTCCTTCCACTTCCCCCTTGGTACGCAATCCCTGATGGGATAGTATCGATTGCGGTATAGGTTGTATACTATGTCATGTGACATAATGTTTTTGCAGAGACAGCAGAGACTTCCTGCTCAGCCTACGATGTTATCATCTGCCATCTTGCTCCCTGCTGACTGGGCTGGTCCTCAGCTCCCCCAGAGGCGGGGTGGAAGCCAAGATTAACTCTTTACTCAGGCATCCTGTTTTTCAAGACAGCAAGTGGAACTGCTTTAGAAGCAGTTGCCCAAAAAAGAGATTCAATTTGTTAGGAGGAAAATACTGGAAAATTAATGCAGCCTAGGGATAGATATTTTTCCTTGCTGAGAAATCTCGGTTTCTGATTGAGGGTAAACAGCAAATCTCGCCTGCAGGCAGAGGCAGAGGAAGCCGCATGGTCTGGGTGGCTAATGCTTAATCATCCTTCTTGTATCTTTAAGCTAAAAGGAACTGAATATTTTGAGCTTGCATATATTTGCCTAAACCTTGGAAATACTTGCCTTGACTATTGCAATAGCCTATAGATACACAAGTACAGGAAGACTGTTATTAGTTTCAAATTGAAGCATATTTAGTTGCTCGGAGCAAAACTGCAAAATATTTTCACTTTTCACAACTCACAGTTCTCTCATCTAGTTTTACAACCCTGGAGGAAAAAAAATCCTTCGTATTCAAGTGAAAATTAGCAATTTATTTTTCTGTTAGCTTTACATAGTTGCCTGCAAATGACTTAACAGACCTGGAGCGCTCCTGACTTTCCTCTCAGCCTGTTTCATTGCTCTGAGTTACAGACTGTCGTCTGCTGATCTGCTGCCACTTTGGTTGTTTCATCACCAGGAATGAAAATTCTCTGCTTTGAGGAGACGCTGTCTCCTGAGCTGCTTCCATACAAGACTTTCAGGCCCAGTTAAGATTTCTGAGGAACTCCTGTTCCACCAAAGAGTCAAAGAACAGGGAAAATAATTCAATTGCATTAGATGATGAAAGTTAGCATGTAAAGGTTAGCGTGACCCTATAGCAGGTGGAAGAGAGCTGTGTTTACCAGTAACATTTTTAATAGGAATGGCCAGGAGGACTTCCCAACAGAGTGAATCAGTTCCTGGTGTCAATGGCAGATTAAGGAATTTGGAGGATGATCTCATAGAGATAAACCATCCCGGCAAAGTCTGTGCAGAGCAAGGCCAGTGTGACTTTAAAAAAAAATCAGTTTAGGAGCAGATTTATGAAAGATTTTTCTTTGCAAAAAGACCCGTATTGAAGCCTAAAAATGACATACTGAAAGCTCTAATATTTCCAGCCTAATAAAAGCTGGTAGATATTCCCAAATGGTATAAATCTGTGCAACTGTAGTGACTTCAGGTTCTTCAGCTGCAGCCTGTTTTCTAGTGTAGAGCAGAAGAGTTTGGCTCCATTGTACAAAACTATTTATGTATATCCTTGTTCGATTTCTTTGTGTCCCTACTGGCATTAGTTTGCAGTAGAAAAATCCAAACCTCCTTTCTAAAACTGCCTCTCTTTCTGCTGTGTGCATTCCAAAGATTGTGTGTGAGAGGTGAACACAGGCAAATTCTTTCAACTTATTCCTTCTTCACTTGGAATAATATCCCATGTCTTTGTTTCATGTAGGTAAAGCAGGATTACTCAGAAAAGCTGTTTCAGCTGTTGAAATGTCCATTATTTTTATTTATTTCCTATTAAGATCTTACGCAGAAAGACTTCTGGGATCAGCCCTGAAAACATAGTTCCTGTAGTTCTTACTCTTTCAATCTGTTAGTGCAGAAGATTAACTGCAATGTAACCTGTGTAGTAAAGATTGAACAGAGCGGAAGCTAATCTCATTACTAAGGACAAAAGCAATACAAAAGAACCCCCTCAAACAGCATTATTGGCTGTCAGCCTTGTTTTCCCCTGTGTCTATGTTTGGGATGAATATTTCATCTGTTGGCTACACTAGAAGAAGGCTAATTAGGTAATTTTCTCAAACTAATGCGATGTCTTAGCTGAAATCAGAATGCAGTTCTTGAAATATGCATGCTTGGTGCAATTAGAGCACAAACCCATCCAAATCTTCAGCTCTTCTTTGTCAGCTCTTGGACAAGAAATACACTGTATTCCATCCATAGGCTTACTTTTTGGCAACTATATATATTTTAATTTTCAGTGTTCTTATTCTTAATGGCCCAGAACATAACATGGGACTGTAAATTCAGTGTAAGGAAGGCAATAACTTCAGCTTTTGAAATCAGTGTCAGAATATTTATACTTAGGTACATTCTGCTGCGAAATAAAACTCTCTCTCTCTTCTACTATGAATAGGCTTCATGGGAAACAAGTTGATCGGGAAACTTTGCAAAGAGAGAGATTTTGACATTTTGAGGTTAAATTGGAAAGACACTTCCTGGCAAGGAGTACGTTTCGTGTTTGACAAAGTGTTGCATAAGTACTGACAATTGTTGCCTTTTCCCGTCCCTTACAAAGTCAGGATGAGTAAAGGTGCCATCACCCATACTGAATGAACTCTTGCCAGGTTCCGACTTGTTTACACCTACTTATGAATCCATCAATAACATAGAACTCTTTTGTACCTCATTTTCTGCGTCTTTTTTACCTCCTCCCGTCAGAATAGTGGAAATTAAGTGTCCTTTTTGTACTCATTCTGGGGTAAAGATATGCTTTTAGGAAATGCATTCTGGTTTTGTTGCTTTAATAATTGTCAAAGCATTCTCATATCTTTCATCAAGAATATGATATTCAGCACGATTAAATCTACGTTATTAAAGGCATTTCTCTCTCATTTAGCATATCAAATATATGGTGCATGTGTTTATAACATATGTACCACCTTCTGAATGATAACAAAAGTGCCCTACCAATTCTCTTCCTATTGTTTTTCATTCAAATAAACAGAAAAAAAACCTATGGGTAAAATACTAGAAGTATAACACAGTTTAAATGGATTAATTATGGCACGTTGTAACTTCAGGCATCAAAATCTCTGGCCTGCTCACCATCTTTCATTTAAAAACACTTGGGAGTCGTACAAGTTCCTACATTTTGATATCTAATCTGACTTTCCGTTAAAGCATCACTAGTAAAATTCAGTATCGAATTCACTGGGGCAATGATAGAAGTGCATTAATTTAGGCAGCCCATACGTTGAGGTTTTTAAAATTTTGACAACCATCATAAAGCAATAATGCTATATCTTGTATCTCATTACATATAATTATATTTTATCACATTCAGAAGTTGCTAAAAGAAAAAGAAGCCTAGATAAAAGCATGAAGGAACACAGAGGATTTGACAAATGTGGATGTCAAAGTGGTGATTCTTTTTAGTGAGAAGCTAAGTAACTGACACCGTGTATGTTTTTACCCTAACCACGACTTATGAAGTCAGCTCCATGGCAGAGCTTGGCTTGAGGAGATAGGCTGAAATCAATTTACGGGGCAGAGAAGACAGAGGAAAAAACTTTTGTACATACACCATAAAACAAGTGCATTCCATCTGTTCCTGGTGGTCCCTCCTATAGCACCTTTACATAAGCAAAATCAGGGAAAAACTTGAGTCAATTTGGCTATGCCGGGGTGAGAAATTTCAGGCTGTACTTAAAGCAAGACAGGGTGTAACATGGTGAAAAAAAAGACTACTGAATACAGATCATCTTATTGCTAACATCAACTAGGCAAAAAAAAAACCAAAAAACCAAAACAGGAGAAGAATCACAGAACATTCTGTACTTGTCATGATTTGTGATTGTAAGTGTCCAGTAGCAGAGTCCTAACAGATGCTTTGTGTAAAAGAGATTGACTTAGGCAAAGCTGTTAGTCATCCCAGCCCGGTCCTCCCTAGCCATCAGAAACTGCAGCTCCTCTGCTCAAGGCTCAGCTTAAGCTCTTGTAATAAATCACGCTGATGTCCGTCCCTGAGGAATACGGGTTGGACCATGGGGTGTCTCTTCACCACATGTTGCAGTTCACTGAAACTGTTAAAATTCTCTAAAGAGCAGCTCACTTGTTACATTATTCCGGTTAAGAAAAATGCTTTATGATGCTGTCTACTACTTACCTAAGAATATTAATGTTTTCTAGGCACTGAAGAGTCTTAGGACTCACGTGAAGTAAAGAAGGATTAATATGCATATTCCACAGATACGTAATTTTTGGAACAAAGATATTAATATCCTTCTGATCAACTTTCAAAGTCAAGTCTCATTTTTAACAGCTGAAATGACCTTTCACAGAAATCTCTCATCTAATCAAACCATTCTGTGTCTCTTTTTATCTAAATTATCTTCTTAACACATTTTTGTATCCTAACCTATGACTTCTGTTTCAGGTGTCTGAGGTATATAATACTGCTTTATCAGAAACTGAATGAACATCCTTAATTGTTGGTGAACGCTGAGATTTTATATCAACCAGCATATTTAACAAAGGAGGAAATACCACTGAGACATATGTGAATTCCAGAAAATCATGAGATAAAACCTATTTCTATAAATGCATATTAAAAATAAATATGTAAGGGGAATGTAATGAAAAGTAAACATATAAAAGCATTTAAATTTTAGCGGTTTGCCAAATTACTCTAGGATCTACAAATTTTTTTTAAAATAATAGCTTGTATCTCAACAAGATTTTCAACTTGTTCAATAGATTGTTCAGAATTTGAAATATGAGACAATTACTGTATTCCCCGACTCTCTGCATTTCTGTTGAGTTTGACACATGCCACAGTCTCTCTACAAATGTTGTTCTTTGATTGTCTTCTATAAGGAAATCACTTTGTTTATGGCAGATTCTGAACTTTGCACCTGTCTAGTTCCTGTAACTGCACCAAATAGAAAGTGACCTTAGAAATAAAGGATGTCATTCGCTGGGCCAAATACAGGCTGCTGCAAGGCAGAGTTTTGACTTGGATGAACTTGGTCAACAGAAAGAAATACATGTTCCATCCTAATATAGACGACTAAGAAAAATCAGATGACTGATAGCCTAAAAGTTACGATTTTGATTCACTGTAGAGAGAAAATGGAATTATTAGCTCAGGAGCAAAAGTCTCCAGTGAGACCAGCTAATGTTAAATAATTGTCACGAAAAGGAAGGCCAGAAAGATATTTGGAGTTGATGATTAAAATTCCTGGCCTGGAAGGGGGGGTTTTCCAACCCTTTTATAGTTTGTTTAGTCCCCTAGCTTCCCAAGAAAGATGAGATCCTGGCACCCAACCTGCCCACCACACTGCTGTGGTGTTGTAAAGAACTCCCCGAGTTGGCCAGCCTGCCAGGCTCACATTGGCAGCATCACTGAAACCAAAGTCCCTCTTGGTAGCCCACAGGATTGGAGGATACTCACCTAACTTATTCAGGGACCATCACTAGCAGCACTAAGACAAATCTCTTCAGTATTAAATCAACAATAATAATTTATTGTGCAGATTCATGACAAAATACGGGTTCGAATGATACCGGTGATTGGGTATTGACTGTGATATGGATTTAAAGCAAACATTAAACACACACATACAAAACTAAACACTAATGATTA
>NW_010418158.1:8224-15513 GCF_000710305.1 Buceros rhinoceros silvestris | reverse complement strand
GATTGGGCACAACAGTCTCATCTTTCTTGGGAAAATAGCAGGCCAATCAAATTGCAAAGAGCTTTGGTAGCTCCTCTTGCCAGGCCGGAAATTTTAATAACCAGCTCTGTCTATGTTCCCAGCCTTTTTTTGTGACAGGGGGCCAGTTTGGCAGCTACGTGTCTGGTAGTTTGTTTCACAGGTTAACCCTTGCTGCACCAGATCCCTGAACCTTGTATATATTTTGTTAATCCCTTGTTTTGTTGTTTATATAATATCACTTTTATTATTAAAATAATTTTAGTTTCCAAAACTTAACTGAGGCCTCACCTACTTTTTCATTTCCTGTTATCTCTCTACTAACTCTTTTCTCTTGGAACAAGGAAGGGGCTGATTTGAAGAAAGAACTTGTCCCGTGATTTGGCCCTGCCTAAGGCAAACCGGTGGCATCTTCTCTTTTCCTTCTACCATTCTTTTGCAGCCTCTGGAGTCTTCTCTTCTGACAGGTACTTCTAAAAGACTTTTTTTCTCTAATAGGTCTGGAAACACTGCTGTAGACAGGTCAAAGAATGAGGGGTGCTTGTTTTGGGTGCATCAACAGTTCAAATATGCCTAAGTCCTTTAAGAGAGAATAGCTCAGCAATGAAAGGTTCTGAGACACAAGAAGAACTGAGAAATCTCCCTGTAACTTTCCCAAGCAGAGTAAGAGGTTCCTACTGGCTGGTTCCAGAAATTTAAATATTTTGGTATGAGGCAGTAGGCCTAGCCAGATTTGATTAAGACCATCTTAATTAGGTAATTAGAGAAATCTGGACATTTTCAGATGAGGCCAGGGCAGTAAGCAGACTATTGAAAGTAAAGCCTAGATAGAATAAATACTTATTTTTAATTATAGGTATTATAATTTGATAAAGATCATAGTTACCATAAGGAAAGCTTGTCCTCTTTTCCTCATAGGAGAGTCAGTTAGTTCCTTGTAGCATCTTGGTTTAAGAACTTAGTAATCTTTATACTAGGTTTGGGCTATCACGTAGGGAAAACTCGGGCAGGATCAATAAAATGTGTCTCAGTTCCCAGCGACACTGCAATAGCTACAGAGCTGTTGTCTAAACTGCAGGTGGGTTTTGTTACTACCCTGTTACTTGAACATCAATAACCAGTGGTGTATTTAATATTCCTGACAGCGCATGCTTGAAAATGCATTCTAAACCTTGTGCCTGGCCTTTTTAGACTTCAGTTTAGGCTTTCTGTAGATGACTGAAGTTTGTTCACTGGATTTATAGGTGCATTTTTACATACATATTTTTAAATATGTTCTCCAGTCGTATCTTCCCAATAATGGAATGGTATCCCCTGCTGTGCTGTTCAATACAATTATTTTATATTCTTTTCTGATCTTTAAATTGCATTCAGGAATGCAGAGCTATATGATTCTTTATGTACTGGTTAGTAATAGTGTTTTACCAAGTTAATATCACTTGCTGCTTGGTTAATGGGCTTAAAACCAGAAAAGAAATACTGAAAATAAGTGGCTAAGCACACCTCATTGTTCCTAAAAATGATTTAAGCATATATATTTTCAATGCATACAGAAAACCCTTACCTTGTCAAATGAAAAGTTGCTTCTAAATGCTTTCTAAATAGAAAGAAAAAAATCAAAATCTCATCAGAGTGGAATTTGGGTTCTTTTTGAACAAATAAATGCCTTTCTACCTTTGGAATTTAGAAAGAAATTTCTATATCCAAATCTTATTGAAAAGTATGCCAAATAAAAAATATAAAAAAATATTTAGAATGAGAATATTAGCTTGGAAAACTACAGGTAAGAATAGCTTTTCTACTTCTCAAGTGCCATTGAGATTTTTAAAACTTTGAGCAGCTGGTGAATTAACTGGCCAGTAAACACAGAATATTGACATGCTCCACTGTTCTTGAGTAATACAACCAGCAATTTTATAATTAAGATACTCATCTAAGGTATGAAGACTTAGGGTTAAATCTCAATTTTAATTAAAAAAAACCCAAACAACTCTGCCCCTGGGATCTGTTTTTCACATGCTTGGCAAGTTCTCTGTTATTCAGCAGGTTAAATCTCAATTTTAATTAAAAAAAACCCAAACAACTCTGCCCCTGGGATCTGTTTTTCACATGCTTGGCAAGTTCTCTGTTACTCAGCAGGATTTTGATACTCACTGCTAGATAAACTATTTTCTGATGTAAAAGTTTGTAACCATCTCTTTGGCTGACAGATAAGAAAGAAACATTATAGCCACATGACAATGTTGAGGAATATTTGAATGCCAGATTTCTGTCTCTGCATCTATAGAGTAGCAGAGTTACTTGGAAAAGCCCAAGGTTTAAAGCCTTGGGGAAACACTGATTTAACTTTTCTTAATCTATCTGACAGTTTCTATACAAATAGTAATTTCTGGAAAACAAATGAACAGGAAAATGTACATCATTAAAAGAAAACTAACACTTACTACTTTGGCTGGAAAAAAATAAGGAACACCAGAGCATGAAAATACGTATTGGAGCCAAAATAAATTAAATAAGTCTAAGTAACTCCAGAAGGAATATAAATCAACTTACTTTCATTTAAATAATGCTGGAAGAAATTTAGCAACACATTCTTGGATGTTGCTTTACAAGCAGCCTGAAAATATGAAAATTTGAGTTGAACCTTTTAAAAAAAGGGAAAAAAGCCCTCCAAAAAGTTAATAATATTGGTAGAGGAATGTGATATCAGTGTGTTTTCAACTCACAAGAGATTCTTAACGTGGTGGAAGGCATAAACTCAGTGGAATACAATGTGAATCTTCGATCTAAACTAACATAAATCCTGTCTGCGTGTCTTTTATTGATTAACTTTGGACCTTTCCATCAGAAAAACTTCAGAAGTACAGTTCTACAACCAACAGTCATTCACTTCTGTTGTGTTTATGACCAGACTGAGCAGCAGACATGCTCTCATGTACAACTGAGCACTGAAATCTCCCTATTACTTATCACTTTTGAGTCTGCTGCACTCCACAGTGAAATAAAACATCATTACATCAGAGAAATAAAAATTCCATTCTAATTAATTTAGGAAAGAGAGTTTATGGAGTCAGAAGTGAGGTTAAAAACGTACTCAGAGTGTTTCATATATGAGAAAGCTACATCAGCCATATAAAATGTTCAGTCTCAGATATCAAAGCTAACATCAGATCCAAGAAAAGCTGCTTAAAATAAAACAGACAGACTGAAGGTATCAGAGCATAAAATTATTGTCTTGGACACACCGATTATTTTCTGATACTTTTGAGCATGTCCTCCTCTGACTCTGGTATAATCATTTCTGTGTGATGACAGTTTCAGCAAGAGATTGGGTCAATCAGAGTAATCCTGTTAAAGGATTGTCACAAAAGCCAAGAGTGTCTGTTCAAACTCCTTGAGGTGAGGGGGAATTCAATCCACATCTTGCTGTCTGGGTGAAGGCTTTAAACAGGAAGTGTTGTATGAAAGGGAATACTTCACAACCAGAAGCAGACTACAACAGCACTATAAAAACTTGTGATTCTCCCTCTGTTCTTTGGAAGAATGGCTGGAGGTAAATTTATAGCATATTGAATACAAACAGCTTCTGATTAGCAGCTTAGTGGGCTTTCTGGGGTAGCTCTTGCTTGATTTCCTTTGCCAAAACTGCTCTTTCCTTCTCTGCCCTTTTATTTTGTTTCTTTTTATCCTTTTTTATTTTTTATTTTTTCTCTTTTCTCTCTTTTTTTTTTATTTTTTCCTTTGCCCCCTCCCCTTCCTCCCCTCCCCCCCTCCACCATGGAATTATAATTTTTCATTTTACAGTTGGTCCTTTGTGTGACACAACAATCTTTCCCTCTTGATGTCTCTGCCTATGATTTAGCAGTTGAATATTATTGATTCTGGTCTATAACTACTTTTAAAATAGAAAGTGGGCTTTGCCATCACATTTTAGGGAAAATATCACTGTAGAGTATTGCTTAGTATCTTGTGGGACAATATGATCCAATCTTTGTGCTTGCTTAGGCTTTCAGATATTGAAGGTAGTAGATGATTTAATAAGGCATCTTAAAAGTATTTCTGTCTCTGCATTAAATCTTGTTGCTTTGCAAGATGTTTTTTCTTCCTAAAGAGGTTTATTTTAAGACAAATTACTACCTTCCTTTTCTTTCTGTCACTGTTGAATATGTTTAATTAAATTGGTCAGTAAATCCTTTTACTTAAAAATGAATTTGAATTTACAGTTGCAGATAAGGCTTAAATTCTTCAGGTTTCTTTGGTTGAATAGATACAGATTTATAAATAATGCAAAAGCTGTATTGCTTATGGATTCTCATACCTTGAAATAAAGAAGCAAGCATTTTTACTGGAACTAAGTAAATTGGGTAATCTGAATCACAGTTGTGACATGCAGATGTGGTTGATCGTATGTCTTTTCTCAAGTTGTCATGTCTTTAGTGAAAGTAGTGTACTAGTTGCAGTATGCTTGCATTTCTTTAACAAAAGCTTTTCTTTAACAAAAGAAAACTAATGGAATTTCAGAATTAATTACTTGAAAGTTAGGAAATAGCAAAATGAGTATTGACTATGGAAACAGTTTGTCTGACTGAACACATATATTGTATTTTCCACAGGACCTCCTGCTTCGTATATTGTTAGTAATAGATAACTGTTCACTTCATGATCTCCTGTTCAAACTATGCTCTGTGGACAATACTAACATCCTACTTTTCAAATTGCAGTGAAATTTATCCCTATAATTTCAATGTTAGTTAATAATTTTTACAGCATAACTTTGAGGTAAGGGAGTGACACTAATCCCATTTTGAGATGGGAGATACCAGAATTGGCCACAACATTTACCAAGGTTGAAGTGCTAGGACCAGAGTTTTCCATAGTGTTCATATATTAAAAATACAACTCCTGGTTGAACTTCTGGCTTCGGTGATGACTTGCATAAGTACTTGACGCTGCAAATCACACAGCTTCAAAAGTGAGTTTCCTCCATATGAGGCAGCTTGTAGCTAGTTAGGTTTAAGATAATCACCCAAGCTCTTAATGAATAAAGCAAAATTGTTTCCACAGTTATATGTTAAGTTTTGTCTACCTAAACTCAAAGAGGAAGAAGGAGCATTTGTCAAAAACTCCAGAAAGCCTTCTAACCCACCAAAGACAGATATCTCTCCTCCTTTTAACTGATTAAAAGGAGTCACAAGGAATCTGTCTCCATTTTGGATCCAGTACTTTGTTCTGTGCAGAAAGATTAAGACACCATATACAGTGATATATATACACACACACATGTATGTTCAACTTTTTTTACATATATACACATATTGAAGTGAGCATATATGTGTGTATATACTTACATACATAGCCATATAGCTTTCATGCTTCGGAGTTGGTCTTGAAACAGGAACAAATCCTGCATGGTGCTGAGTTGAAAGTGCAGAAAACAGGCAGATCATGGAAAATGATGCACTCTGGTATCTTGCATAGGTACCTAGAACTAAACCACACATGGCCTTAAGACAAGAGATTTTGCTATGTTCCTCCTACAAAGGATTTTGTTTTGGAGTATTAGCATTATAGCTGTCATTTTATGAATATCTTATCAATATTTATGTTAATGGTATAAACATTTTTTTCTGGAGTAGGTTTCTCCCAAATAAGATAATCCTTTATTTGATGTTACAGGTTTGCTTACCTTTTTACATTTTCCATTTTCGTAGTTTACAACTGTGTCCATGGCAGGACTGGTAATTATTTTATTATTATTATTGATTCTAGCTGGAGTGTGCTTTTAGATTAGCATCATCTGTTTATTTTTAATGTAAGTCTTGCACATAAATAATCTGTTGTGCAGGTAGTAAGATGACATTTGAGTGGTTATTCCTGGAAGACAATACTAAGACCTGTACAAAGTATATACAAATGCATATTGGGCAGAGTAAGATCAGACTCTCCCTGTACTTTATTTGGATGGACAGTCACCACACAGAAAGTAATCCTGATCTGCAAGTAGTAAATGAGTATTTAGTCTTGACGTTTTTTACAAAGCTCTGTGAATTGAATATAAAGCTCTAGAGTAAGTTTGTTTATTCACGTCAGATTATTTTACTTGCTTGTTGTGGTTTAAATCCAGCTGGCAACTAAGCACCACGCAGCTGCTCACTCTCTACTACCTCTGGAGGTAGGAGAATGAACGGTAAAGCCAATGGGTTGAGATAAGGAGAGTTTACCTGAAACAACACACAGAGAGAAAACACTGCACTGCTCACCCCTGTCAGTTCAGGTCCTGGAGCCAAGCCACTCCACCATGCTGGGCTGCACTGCACCACTGTTCAAAACTGCTCATTTTATATATATAAATAAATATATTTTTATGCATGCACATATATATATCTATATGGTCATTACATCAGTATGGTATTGAATATCCCATTGGCTGGTTCCTTCTGGGTATTCTTGCTGTGGAAATTAACCCTTTCCTAGCCAAACCCAAGGCATTGCCCTTTTTCCATTTACATTTCTTGGTTTCAGCTGTCTTACTAACTCCGTAAGCTTAAAGAAGCCTGGGCTGACTGTGAGACTGTTCCAATTCTCTTTGACAGATATAGAATCCTTCTGGGAATGGTCCTTAAGGTTCTTTTTAGGCCTGTCTGGCTTAATTTAGCCAGGTTTGATAAACAAGGGAGCAAGTTTAGCTCCATTTTAAAATAACAAGTATACTCCAGTGCTCTGACTGTTGAAAACTTGAGATTAGGCTGAAAGATCCTTTTATTTCAGGCTTACCTGTTATCTGTTTAAGTAGTGTATTGTCCATTGACTCCACTAAGCTCTGTGCTTATCAGCTTTTGAAGACTTAACGTATAGCTAGTATTTCATTGATCTTCTGTGAAATAAGAAGGATGAGAATTTTCATTGCTGTCCTGCACAAAATACAGGATATTTGAAGCTTAGAAAATGTGGGAATCAGGAATGCTGCACATGTTCCCTTAGCTTTACACTGAACAGAAGATGTGGGAATCAGGAATGCTGCACATGTTCCCTTAGCTTTACACTGAACAGAAGAACTGGCCAACCACATAATCCAGAATGGGCTGTATTCTGCAAAACTGTGTCGACAGGCATCTTTGCATTCTTGGATATTCCAGGCTAACCTAGTGTTTCTCCACTTAAGATTACACTGTGTTAGAGAGGGGGTTCCTAAATTGAGTGGAGCATGCATCAAAGTGAAGAGATGTGGTATTTAAAGTCTATTCTGTATTGGAACAATCTGGAGGGCTGCC
>NW_010418158.1:0-8068 GCF_000710305.1 Buceros rhinoceros silvestris | reverse complement strand
AAGAGTGTAAGGTGTTGTCCCGAACTGAGCAACTAGTTGCACCTAATCAGTGCCACCAGCTCATGAATGAAATTAATTTAATTAATCCAATCAAAGAAATACACAATAACAAATCCTCAGTATCCAAAGCAGAAGAATCACCCAAAAGCAGGAAGAAGTCTCAAATACGAATCTGCAGAACTATCAGCCGTAGTGTGTGTTGTTTCATGAAGCCTTAGTACCAGAACAGAAACAAAATTGTATTCATCAACCTTAAAAGGATTTTAGGAAGATCATGGAGCAATACATTTTTGCATACTAGGCAAATGGTTTGAAATGATGACACAAAAAAGGGGAGAATTCATTACAGTTAAGGAAGATCCTGATAATGTCCTGCTCGTATATTAAAGCAAATTTTAACATAGCCATTATTAAAGACACAAAACCCCCTTGTTTTTTGTAGGAGGATGTCATGTATTAATAACAAATTAGGAGTCTAAAAAGCTGGAAATACACAGTTTTCACAAAAGGATGTTCCCAGGGGGCTGTCCCACCTGTCTCTGACATTTGAACCCACTTTTAAAGTGAATAAGCTTTTTAAAGGAAGTTGAAAGTGAGCCAGGTATGGTGGGTTGGACTTAGCTGGCAGCAAAGCGTCTTCAGAGATGCTTACCTGCTCTGTGGGCAGCAGAGACCACAGCGAAACACAATTGAGAAAACTCATGAGTCAAAATAAAGGCAGAGAGATCATTTATCAATTGCTGTAGAGCACAGAACGGGCTTGACTTTAAATTTACCGCCATTTCACACATATATTACTGACTGGGGTATTGGAAAACAAAAACACATAAGGAGAAAAACACCTCCTGTATTCCCAGGCTCGGTTTCACTCCAGATTCCTCTCCTCATCCCTGTTAGCACCACAAATTATACATGCAGTTCCTTCAATGAGGCCATGAGCAGAGCAGTGTTTGGGGTGAGGATGTAGGAGTTTCTCTGCTGCTTCTTGTTTCTTGCAGTTTTCCTGCATGCTGCTGTGGGTCCTCAAGAAAATGCGGTCCTTCAAGGGAGTACATGCTCCACCATGGAGCACGTCCTCCTCCTCTGATTGCAGTACTTCTGTCATTGTCTGTCTCTTACTCCTGCTTCAATTCCTCCTCCTTTTTTTCTCCAGTGTTTTTTGCCCACCTTAATTCTCTTTCCACAGAATCACCTCCACCTTGGGCGAGAAGCTCAGCTGTGCCCTGCTGTGGGTTAGTCGGAGCCAGCTAGAAGTGTGTGGCAAGGGACAGCCTGGTATCTTTTCACAGGAGCAAGCCCTGTGGTCCCTCATTGCCAACACCTGGGCACCCAGACTCAGTACAGAGACTAAGCTGGCTGCTGCTGCTGTTTCAAAATTATTGAGAAAAGACAAAACAAGGGTCTCTGAAAAACAAAAGATAAACCAAAAAATAAACCAAAAAATGTCACTATTGTACTGTCACATATTGAACACCATATGTAGGCAGGCCTTGTAATCCTATTTCAAAATACTGAAGTGCAAAAATACAGAGAAGGGCAACAAGTATGACTGAAGTTATGGCATGATTTTTATAGGAAAATAAACTAATTAGGCTAGGAATCTTCAATCTGCAAAGCAAAAATAAAAGCAAGAGATGACATGCCTGCAAAATCACATATGGTAAGGAGAAGGTGAGTGTGAACTGTTCATTACTCCTTTTAGCAAAAAACTTCCAGGCATCCACTGAAATGAGCAGGCAGCAAGTTTTTTCTGTTGGGTTTGGGTTTTTTGGTTGTTTATGTGAGGGGGGGGTTGTTTTGTTGTTAAGGGGAAATGTTATTTCACTGTGTGCTTAACATTAAACTGTAGAAATATTTTCCACAGAAAGCTGTAGATGCCAAAAGGGTAACTGAATCTGAAAAAAGATTAGGCAAATTAATGGCAAATAAAGTCCATGGGGACTATTGAATGTGATCACCTGACTCAGGATGTCATGGAACCACTGATTCCTGGGAAGGTGTGCCAACAGATGCATCACTTCATACTTGCCTTAGAGTGCAGGCAATGCAGGACACAGTTGAAGGCAAGTTATTGGTCAATGATCTGAACCAATACAACAGTCCTTAAGCTCAAAAGGTACGGAGTAACCTAACCTGGCCTTAACTGCATTTTAGTATATATGTATTAAAGAAAAGAGTCTTCCAATTTTACTTCCTTTTCTCTACCTTTCTCCTGTTTGTAAGTTATAGGCCCGTTGCCATTTGAAAACTCAAGCAGCTCATGTGACAATTGTTCCCAGAGCAGTTTTATCTCCTTCGGAAGGAAAACAAAACAAACTCTGACCCCCACCTCCCTACAACTTCCCTTAAGATAATTATAGAGAACAATAAGGTCGCCCCTGAGCCTCCTCTTCTCCAGACTGAACAGTCCCAGCTCCAACAATTGACAATTGTTCCCAGAGCAGTTTTATCTCCTTCGGAAGGAAAACAAAACAAACTCAAGTGCTCAAGCTGGGAATGAATGGAAGGTTTAACATGCCACTTACCGCTGTGGACAAAGAAGCAGTCTCAACTAAGGGGAACTAAACTAATTTAATTCAAAACAATGAAAACCATGATTCATCAATTAAATTAGGTTAGGACAGAGAGAGAGAACAGTGAGATCTTAAATCCATGTATACAAATACCTTCCATCCACTCCACCCCTCCACTGCTTCGAGCCCTCACACACACTTGGCACCAGAGAAGGGACAGAGGGAATACAAGAGTGGGGAGGCACAGTATTTTCAACCTCTGGCATGAAGTTCCAGGCTGTTCTGTGGGACAAACCTCCTCTGTATACGTGGCCCTCTTGCCCCACAGGAGGCAGTTCAGCACAGTCACCTCCATTCCATGTCGAGGGGTGTCCACTCCCTGGGCCGGCTTCCCCAGAGCTGCTCCGGCCCAGTTCCAAACCTCAGAGTCATCATGTTTCCAGGGGGTATCTGGGTCTCTGCATTCCAGCAGTGCCTTCATTCTCCGCTCTCTGATCACTTCTCAGTATGGGGGGAACAGTTTGGAGGCCCCAGGTCCCTGGATCCCAGTCCCTCTTCTCTTTTCCTCTGCAGGTGATCAACAAAGTTAAAAGTCTACTTGCCACAAGGAAGATCTTTACTGGCCCAGCAGATACCTGAAACAAAGTTCTTGTTGCCAAGGTGACTGCTCAGCAGTTCTCTCTTCTCTTTCATTCTTCTCCTTCTAAATAAACAAGTGAGCCAAAAAGAGAAAGAAAACTGTTCCCTGTTCCTATTTATAGGCCTATTGGAAGAGGCTTTAATTGACATGGCTTGGGCCAGGGGCAGGTGCAAAATTGGAGGCGTGGGCTGTGTTTCACAACGCTAGTTACAGGGACCTGTAGCCCCTTAGCACCCTAGAACAAAAGGCGGCAAATCTCCTTTCACTCCCAAACAAGGGGGGAACAGCCCCCGTTGCCCTGGAGCTGAAATCCTAAACCACGACAAGGCCTTCGTTGTGCATTTTATTTTCATTACTTCCCCTCCTGAAAATGCAAGACAGGGCAGTATGAAGATAAAATTCCAGTATCAGTTCCATAGCTACTTCTTATTGATCAGTAAAACCCTATTGTGGAAGAAGAAGGCTCAGAGGCAGTGGGCAAGGGTAGTATGGCTGTGAAGCTCAAAGAATAATGACCACAGCAGCTGCAAAGAAGCTGACTTTATCCCAATACAGAGGAGAAGAGAGGGTGGGCTCTTGTTTAAGTAAACAGCTATCAGCAATTGCACTGATGAACTGGTGGTTCAATTTTTTTTTTTTTTTTAGTATTCATTAAAACAGTATCAGTCTCATTCCCTCTGCCAGAGCAGCATGGGGAAAGTGAATCTGTGACTCAGCATAACACAGAGTATAAAAACCAGGCAACTAGTAAAAGAATTTCAAAAGAATTTCAATGAGCTCGAGCTGACTTCAATCCATATATGCCTCCTGGTGAATGGGGAGTCCCAACATTTTAGTGGTGAACTTGTTGGATAGACCAGTAATGGGAATCGCATTTTGCTATTTACTCTATTTTGCTAAATGTAACTGTTCCAATAAGGTCCGAAGGATCTCAGGGTGGCTAAAATCACAGAACATGCACACGAACAGGCACGCAAGTATAACAGGGTTTATTTGATCTGAAAACAAACTAAACATGGAGTTACATAAAACACAGACTGTTAGAATTTAGACTTCCAAAATATTACTAGAATTACTGCTACTCTGATTAAGACAACTAGTGATGCACCCTGTGGACATTCGAGGGGAGCATAAACATTCCCTCCTGTCCAAGTACAGTTCATCATGATGAGTTAAGGGGAGAAGGGAAAGGAGAAGTTACCTTGGTTCATACACATACCGACCCTAGGCTAGCGATTGATGTCTTAATCCCCAGCATGCATTGTTTTTGAGGTGAGGTGTCGGTAGTCACTGGACCCTTGTGGGTGTCCCCACGGAGGCAACATGGTCCTCGTGCCGTGTAGCTACCTCGTCTCTGTGCTCAAACAGCACCACCTTTATAGTAGAGGTTAAAGCCACCCCTCACATAACATACGGCCAGTACCTGTGTGTGGACGCCCCAAACTCCACCTTCCAATTACACAGTCTGTAACTTCGCGCAGGCCCAATTTCACTACTGGGGTTGCTGTTTGGTGGTTGTTTGACTTCATCTTTATTCTTCTTCCTCAATAAGAGTTTCGAGAACGTGGGAAAACTCACTGTTGTGGCATCTTCTTTCATTTTCCCATCCCTTGGCCTCTGATCACAAGGCCCGTGATCATGAGCTCATCATGGGAGAGTCTGCTACTCCCAATATCACTTCTCCCAGAAAAGCTCGCTATCTACTGTTTATTGCAAAGCTTCCAAAACTCCCACTGCCTGATGGTTTCTTGCAAAGCTCTGTGCTGCATCTCAGACCAAATTGTTTAAAGGGACCATCTGACATAGTAACTTACATTTGTATTGTGTTTTGGGCATATTTTGTCTCATGCTGCTAAATCAGAAATAGGTAACATTAACTATTTTCAGAAAAGTAAATTTTATATTAAAGATATCCCTCCACATGCAGAATATCTATAAGAATCCAGTCAGAGTATTGGACTATGACACTACTTATGTCACTTCTTTGAAATCACACAATTAATTAAACTATGCTGAGGAGTCAGCCATACTTGAGAAATATTTCAAAGCTTCTGTTTGTTTCTCTGAACATGATTTGTCATGGCACCTTCTAGATCCAGTTTGGATGTGTTTGTATGTAGATACAGTATTCACTGCAATAGCAGGCTTCAGTTTATCTTTCAGTATACAGTCTGATGGCTGATGAATGTATATTGTATAAAAAACAAGATAGCAGGCTTCAGTTTATCTTTCAGTATACAGTCTGATGGCTGATGAATGTATATTGTATAAAAAACAAGATAGCAGGCTTCAGTTTATCTTTCAGTATACAGTCTGATGGCTGATGAATGTATATTGTATAAAAAACAAGATAGCAGGCTTCAGTTTATCTTTCAGTATACAGTCTGATGGCTGATGAATGTATATTGTATAAAAAACAAGATAGCAGGCTTCAGTTTATCTTTCAGTATACAGTCTGATGGCTGATGAATGTATATTGTATAAAAAACAAGATAGCAAAAAGGAAATTCAATCTTTTCTGCACATTCATATTATGGCACAAATAAAGCTCAGCTTTTATATAACGAGCTAAATAAATAAAGCCCTATCTAATCTGGACTTCTCTTTCTTGTTACTGATTTAATGTTTTACCTCCATATTATTACTCAGTATAATGAGTTTCACAGTTCTCTCCCTTTCCATAGCTGCACTCCAGAGACCTTACTCTTAATAAATCCCAAATATATCCACTCTTTTTTTTTCTGAGTAATTTCAGAACTGATGAACTATTGTGCTCGCTGATAATCTCAGCCTGTTCTTAGCACATTCTTTCTAATGTGTAGTGTTTTCATCTGGCAATTGTTTCCTCTTGTCTGTTGGTGTCTTCTTAATTTCCAACTTTCATTTCCACAAGTTAATCTGGAACCAGTGATTAAATTGAGAATGCATACCTTTAGTTTTGCCTTTAGTTTTTAGCTTTTTGTTGACCATACAAGTTGAGGAAACCATGTAAATTGGAAACACCTGCCATTTTGTTACTTTATTTAATTTTGCATAGCCCAACTAGTGTGCAGTTATCGCTGAACATGTGAACTGACTCAGCTGTTGTACTCATTTGGCTGCTAATACACTGTTTTCGTTGAAATATGTTAAGGCTATCATTATTAAACATGCCATTTCAAGATAATGTGTAATCTGCTTGAATTTTGGTAGCAATAACACATGGAGTTATGACAACAGTGCAATGGTAATTTTGATTTACAATTCAAGGTTGCATTCTCTCACCTTTAATGGTTGGCAGAGATACTAACTTAATCATGAGACAAAGTGTGGACATGTATAATATGCATGTAATAGAACAAAAACTGTAATCCTTCTAAAGTACATAAAGCACATATATTCTTTCCTGTCATTTTATGTTTGTCTTGTAACTGTCAGAATTCCCGTCACAGAATCATCTGGTTGGAAGAGACCTTTAAGATCATCGAGTCCAACCGTTCACCCTGCACTGCCAGGGTCCCTAAACCACGTCCCTCAGCACCACATCTACACATTTTTTAAATACTTCTATGGATGGGGACTCCACCACCTACCTGGGCAACCTGTTCCAATGCTTAATGTCCCTCTCTGTAAAGACATTTTATATTCTTTCCTGTCATTTTATGTTTGTCTTGTAACTGTCAGAATTCCCGTCACAGAATCATCTGGTTGGAAGAGACCTTTAAGATCATCGAGTCCAACCGTTCACCCTGCACTGCCAGGGTCCCTAAACCACGTCCCTCAGCACCACATCTACACATTTTTTAAATACTTCTATGGATGGGGACTCCACCACCTACCTGGGCAACCTGTTCCAATGCTTAATGTCCCTCTCTGTAAAGACATTTTTCCGTATATCCAAACTAAATTTCCATTGATGAAACTTAAGGACATTTCCTCTCATCCTGTCATTCGTAACATGGGAGAAAATAGCAAGAATGATAGCGTCATGCTGCAGTTACCACCTGTGTTCTTGTTAAACTGTTTGCTTACCACTGCACTTACTTTAACTATGCACGCTCTATAGTTAAGTTACACAGCTATACAGCTATATGCACACACATTTTTCTCTTTGGATTACAATACCATTCCAGCCAGCTCTACAGCAAACTGGTAATTTTCTCTTGACAATAGTCTTTGAATGATAGTTTCTATGTTAACAGAATATGCAAGTCAGTATACGCTTTCTACTAAAATTATCCTGATTTGTCCTGAAAAAAACCTGGAAATGTCAATCCATGCTCACGGGGGCAGTACTCTTCTGAGGCAAGTCCTGACATCAGATGCTCTACTGTTACACCTCTGGCATCCTGGCTGTGGAAATTTACATCACATTTTCACATAATATTTGACATAGTTGTACACTACTGTTTTGGCATTGATGACTGCCATTTTTATAGATAAAATTGTTGGTGTGAGCTTGAAAGGCTTTTTAAAATTGATAACTCATCTCATCTCATGATTATAGCTATTCAGTTCATACCACTATCAGTTTCATGACTTTGATCCAGGTTAAAACCATTAATCTTCTAGACCACGAGTAATTTTTCTGATTTAAAAATTATAATTAATACTGTTTTCTTTGAAAGAAAACCGTCTTACCTTTGAAACTTGTCACCAGTTGGCCAAGGTACGCCAATCACGAGGATGTGTTCTTTCCTCTCTAATTAACCTCTCTCCCACTCTGGGAGAGAAAAGATTAAAAGCAGAGATAAGGAAGAAAGAAGAATTTGTGAGACCTCTTAAGTTTGGGAAACTAAAACAAGTTTAATAACATTAGAAGACACTGTCCAAGGCAGCAAATTTTGTCTATGTGTGACAGTAATGCACTAATCAGTGACAAATAAAAGTTTCTGTGAGACACTACAGTAATGTTAAGGGTCGAGGGACCGATATA
>NW_010418157.1:10763-17036 GCF_000710305.1 Buceros rhinoceros silvestris | reverse complement strand
GGTTGGTTCGTGGGAGGATTCAGTTCCCTGCATGCTACTTCCCAGGACCTCGACGAGCGATCCGGGGGATGCAGGCAGACCTTCAGCCTTTGCGGCCTGGACGCGGCCTGCTTGGGCCTACTCCCGGGCCTGGTTTTGGCAGCCAGCAATCTGGAGGGGGTGCTGCCTGCTGCAGGTGCGGAAGTCCCAGAGAGGGAGGTTCCTCCCTGCATGCTGCTTTATGACCTTAACACGTAACAGTGCACCTGGCCCTCTTTTAACCAATTAAATATTGGTTAAAAGAGGGTTATTAACCAAATAAATATTTAACCAATTAAATTAAATAGTATTTGCAGGGAATAATTCCTATTTGTCCAGAACTCAAAACAATGAAGTTTCAGCCCAAACCAGGAAGTTTAGCCCAAACTGGGATAGGGGACTGATGAGGAGAGTTCGCCATGGAGTTGCGAACAGCCATGGAATTTAGGAAGGCAGTTTAGCACCGCAGTCCAGGCTGGCCACAGCCAGAAAGCAGAACAGTGATAGGAAGTACTATTAATGTCTATGACATCCACACTGTGGTGTAATTGCTTAGCTTACCACTCATTACGTGAGTATCGATGCTAAACTCCATCATCAGCTCCAGGGAATTCAAAGCCCCATTTTCTATCAATCAGCAATAGTCTTATACTACCACAGGCAATGGACCATCTGATCTCTTTGCAGTGCTCTGCCATCACTATGCAGGAATGAAATCAAGATTAATAGGATAGAAAGAAAGCCCATAAGAAAACATGAGCTTGGCATCTTAATGGTAAGCTTTCATTGGGGAAGGTAATCATGGCTCCTGATCTCTGCTCCTAGAGCTATTTCTCTGTTATATCTGATAAATTCACTTGAGAAGAGCCAGTTGAAAATTACTGGAGGTGTGTTCATAGCTAAGAAAAAATTAGGAATACCTATAGGTAGAGTGTTTAGTTCTAGTTTTCACTCCCAGTTAATTTCTTCGATCCAGGAAGGAAATACAAGTCTCAGTTTTGAAAAATAAAGCCAGCCTTCCCCAATCAAAATAACTAACCATGCAAAACCCCCACGTTGGGAAAACAAGAATGCTCCCTGTGAGGTATCTGTACTCGGAACTGTTGTTTGCTGCAGTCAAAGAAGACTTTTGTGTAGCTGCAACCTTTCCCCCTCCCACAACCCCCAATACCTAGATTCTCAGTCCTATCCTTGTTTATTGATTATTACCCCATGATGTTGACAAATTACTCATCACTATTAGTTACATATATATGTATGCATTGTTGAGATTGCTATTCTTTACATTTTGAAATCTAACTAATATCTCTCTAAACCAAAATATAGCTACGAGACTTTGCTTTAGTTTAAAAATAAATAACTTACTTATGCTTACTGCTTTGCTAGTTTAACTGCAACCAAGTAATTCCTATTTTAGAAAGCTGAAAAAACAAAATTAGGTATGTAGTTCCATAGAAAGAAAAAATATCTTAATGGGATAAGTTACATTGCATCTGTGTTACTATTTCATCTGAGCAAATACATTTAATAGCTTAGAACTACTGGGCTCCTACCAAGCTGAACGAATTCCATGCTAACTCTGTTCCTGCAGTGTATCTTGTGCAGCAAACGACTGCAGTATAGAGTAGCAATCTTTCTGCTTGCTTTCACTGGATCAGAGCAGAGTTCCCTTCTATTGTCGGTCTACATTACTAATTCAAGATTAATTTTCTTAAGCAACGTCTGAAACATCTGTTTCCTAGCAAACCTAATAGCACCTTTCTTTGGTTAAAATAAATAAATAAAGCAAAGTAGGCTATGCTGTGTAAATTATGTAATGTTACTGATTCATTTTACATTAAGGTAAAATTGAATTTAAGACAAGATTTAAGTTCTGGTTTTGGCATATTACCACACTTGGGAAATAAGAAATAAAAGCTGATGGAAAACAGATTGTTCCATGGAATTATATCAGATTTGCAGAGCTAACAAACACGAAGACAGCTCCATAGTCAAAGTTACTAAATTATGACCTTTGTGGGTTACTTAACCCCATTAACAGCATTCTGGTAGTTGCTTATGTGGTCAGTGGAAGGACCAGAAGCCTTAAAGACATAATGACAAAAACATTTATATTTTCAAAACTTTCTGACAGTTTTAGTTATGTGTGTATTCTTGCAAACAGGTAGAACAGCAAGCACTGATTTCATGCTTGAGGTTCTCCTGAGTTGAGGAAGCAGCTGTAGGAACAATAGAAATATATTTAATACACAAGACAATGGGGGGAGAAAAAAATCAATTGTAATTAAGGAAAGCAGAAGAATTGCTGGTTTGCAAGCAAAATGATGGGACTGCTCTTAAGTGATTAAAAAACCTCCAACCTGTAGAAACTTGTAAATACTTTTTGTACTGCATAGAAAATCCAGATACCACATGAAAGGTAGAAGAGTTGAGTTTCAGTTTCCTCCAATTAAACATTTGAAAGAAGTTTCAATACTTTATCCCTGTACTTCACTCACTGAGTGTTCAAGGCATGTTTCAGCACCTGCTTGTGCATGGTGCAGAAATGAGGCCATAACACCCCCACTGCTCTCTTTAAGAAGCAGGCTATTATATGCTAAGTCCGTACAGCACCCAAAGTGAGGGATCCATCTCACAAATTGTCTTTAGAAGGAGGGAGTGCTCAAGGAAAGGGAGATGCTCAAACCACAATCCACCTTTGCAGCCTAGGAAGCACTATTGCCACTGCATGACTTCTGTAGAGCTGTTACATTCATCATCTCCTCCTGCAGCCATCAGCCTATCTTAGGCTTTACAAAAAGCAACAAATACATGGGCTTCATGTGAAACCTGCCCTGGAGCAACTTGAGGCCATTTCCTCTTGTCCTATTTCTTGGTACTTGAGAGAAGAGACCACCTCATTACAACCTCCTTTCAGGTAGTTTTAGAGAGTGATAAGATCTCTCAGCCTTTCTTCCTTCAGGCTGAACAACCCCAGTTCCCTCAGCTGCTCCTCATAGGACTTATTCTCTAGACCCTTCACCAGCTTTGCTGGCTCATATTCAGCCGGCTGTCAACCAGCACCCCCAGGTCCTTTTCTGCTGGGCAACTTTCCAGCCACTCTTCCCCCAGCCTGTGGCATTGCAGGGGGTTGTTGTGGCCCAAGTGCAGGACCCGGCACTTGGCCTTGTTGAACCTCATATCATTGGCCTTGGCCCGTTGATCCAGCCTGTCCAGATCCCTCTGTAGAGTCTCCCTACCTTCAAGTAGATTGACACTCCTGCCTAACTTGGTGTTGTCTGCAAATTGACTGTGGGTGCACTTGATCCCTTGTCCACACGACTGATAAAGATACTGAGATCTGCAGTGCCTATAAATATCATTCAGGGAACATCAAATGTGCAGTTAAACTGTGGTAATGAAGCTAATGAAGTAAAAAAATATTTAATAATTTTAAAGGTTCGTGTCTTGCATTCTATCATGAATTCAAACTGATAGATTCCAAGGTCCATATCACGTGAATCTGTTCATTTGGATCCACAAGTAACATGAAACTCAAATAGGCAAAGCAACATAGTATAGTGGAGACTACAGCAAACAATGGCAAATCTCACTAACAGCAAACCACATCTCTTTCAGTCTCAGCTCATCCAATGGGGAAATAACAATTTACCCATTTTAAAGGATTTCTGATTGGTGATTAAAATACCTTCAGCTATTCTTCTCATTCAAAACCACACATCTGTCTTTTTAATAACTGGAAGTATTCTTGCGTTTGTGACTGAAACTGCTTGTTGCTGTTCTAAATTGTCATCTGTAATATTGTAATAGAGGTTGAAGTGTTTTGGAATGCTTTTTCTAAATTGTAATTTTTAGTTTACAGTGGTGAGTTATAATGTCTTCTGGTATTTTGGCATTGGGTGTTCAGGGCAATATCTTAAATAGTTTGAGGATAAATTATAAGATTAGTATTTGTTGTCCCATAACTCTTTACCCTGCTAATAGCAGATCCAGTGTAAAAGCTAGTTCTAATCCTACTAGATGAGAGAAAGCTTCAGCCACGCAAACTCCCAGAGACAGGTATCAATTTACAATACACCCAGCTGAGAAACAATGCAGGGAGGCATTCCTCTCCACGTCACTCCTCCTGTCTGAACAAGGCATCTGAAGACAGGGTACCATTTCTTACCACATTCAGAACTGAATAATATTTCTGCAGGCATCATATATAAACACAGATGCATTTATACAAACAGGCTTACAGGGAGAAGCCAAAGTAGGAACTCCATTTTTTAAAACCAATTATCAATGTGCTTGAGAGAGGCCACAGCAATGGAAACAATTGCCCTACATAAAGATAAGAATATGAAAAAAGAAGAATATGAAAAGCAAGCCTTTAGTACGTGAACAATGATCTTTTATCTGACAATGTCCAATGTAATGTGTAGGTCATGACTCGAAGGAATCAAAGGACATTTAAGTCTGAAGGAAACATGCACAATTAAGAAGCTTAGAAATGGTCACATTACATTGATTGTGAGGCAAGGACAAATTTGGTACTTAATATTTGTAAGCAGAAAACAAATAAAACAAATCATAATTTGTTTTGGGGAAAAAGCCTGTGAAAGTACAGATATGGAAGAATTTTCAGGACTTCGCAATTTTGAGTAGGAGTTGGTTTGTTACCCCTCTCTATCCAGTTTTCCATATTTATTACTTTTAAAATTCTTGGTTCTCTCCATGATTTAAAATTGCATCAGAATGCATGTTTGTAATGTAACAGACAGACTCTTGATCCTATTGAAGCTGTTCTCAGAACATGTTATTGACTTCATTCATGCAGGTGAGTTTTATTACCTACTTGATATATCCAGTTTATATCTTAAAGAATTCTGATTTGTGCTAAGTAAAAAAATAATTTCATCTCAAACTCATTTTTTTACCTTAGTGACACATTATTC
The DNA here is from genome assembly GCF_000710305.1 of Buceros rhinoceros silvestris. Lineage (NCBI taxonomy): Eukaryota > Metazoa > Chordata > Aves > Bucerotiformes > Bucerotidae > Buceros > Buceros rhinoceros. The sequence goes on along the minus strand of NW_010418157.1, from coordinate 12,078 downwards.
TGCAGGAATACTTCCCTTTAGTTTTCTTTTACATACTGAAATTTTATCAGCTGACTTTTGTATGTGCTAAAAAGATGCAGTTTCTTTTTCTAGAATATATTTTGAAAGTGCTGTAGGACTAATGCATAAAAAAGAAATAAGATTTTAGTAATAATAAATTAATAAAAGTACTATTGCAGGTTATGTAAATACATATATCATCCATAATTCAATAATTACTCATTAAATTTTTTGTAGAGTGTTTATAAATTCATTATGATGGAGGTCTTTTGTCACTTAGAGTGCAAATATTTTCTTGTACTTCACGTTGTGGGTCAGTAAAAAGCTTTTTACATTACGACATGTAATGTCACACAACATATAATGTAATCGGAAATAATTGCTATAAACCAGCAATTCTCAAAGTGGGAAGGTTGAGGATGCGGGGCAGGGATTTAGCCTGGGGAAAGTAATAAAAGAAGGAATGAAAATATAATTAACATTTTTACTCTCCTCTCCTTACTTTTCCTTTTTTCCTCCATGAAATCTTTTCACCTTTCTGGCAAGCCCATGGAGGACATGAACTTAACATTGACCTTGAGTAAACCGGTCCTACAGAGAGAGATGTAAATGTGCTCCTGCCCTCCATGTCCACTCCAGCCTTCCCAGGCAGCTGGGCTTGCTGGAAGCTGAGTGCTATGTGGGGAGTGCTTTGCGCTCCACAGGATCAGGGCTGGGTTTTCGTGTATGTGCTTGAAAGTTAGGCTTTCTGCTGGACTCAGTGATAAGGAAATCCTTCAGTGAACTGCAGGTCGACTGTAGAAGCCTGGAGCAAGCCAGCAAATGGGGAGAGATGAATGTATACAAAATATTCCAAAAAAATTTTAAAAAGTCAAGATCAAAACTGTTACCACTGTAAAAGTCAGTTAAAGACAGTTGAGAGTGTAGAAGCATATATTCAGTGAGAACACAATGATCCGATACATAACAGATGGCCAAAGCATAAGACTGCCAATAGGTACCTTACACAGCCTGTCCCCTTAGTGACTATGTCTCCTAAGAAAGACCTCAGTGAAAACGTATGATATATTACAATATCAGATCTTAAGATGCCTGTTTTGAAATATGATCACACAGATTTATTTATCAGCAGCAATATGAAATTTGCAGATTCTGTTTAATTTTACTACCTATTTTTGTCAGGCTACATTTGTGCTATATTTGACAGTGCGCAGCCAAAACTGCATTCTGTCACATACTGCCTCTGAGGCAATATCAGCTCTTCCATACTGGATTTGGGAGACAGGTTGCTTGCAAGACTCCAAGTTTTCAGCAG
>NW_010418157.1:0-10691 GCF_000710305.1 Buceros rhinoceros silvestris | reverse complement strand
AGCAGGAGATATCCGAGTATTTCTAGGATGATGTCTCTCTTGAGTTACTTCTGTTCTTGTGCCCCCAACAGCAGACAGCCAAGATGTATTCACACTGCAGGTAAATGGGTTCACACACCTTTTCAGAATAGCACCAGAGCTGTCCAAACCACATGGGCTCTGCTGAAAGGAGGCAGAATGGATGGCTTTAGCTATTTTAATCTCCAAGCTCCCTTCAAAAAGATCCTATTTGTCCTATATGCAGTCCAATTGACCCAAGTTTTAATTATTTCAGACTTCCTTCTACTGCCATTGCTGGTGTAAGTGTTTTCAGTTTCTCAGTGAAGAGATTCATCCCAGTCTACAAGTGCTTAACGCAGCAGCTTGGCACATGAAAGGCTAGCAACCAAGCCTAAGGGCTGCTGAGGTTAGTGGTGTCTGTGCTACTAGCAGTCATGATAAATCCACCTCTTATATCTGTCAAATGTCCACACCTAAGTTTTGGAGCCAGACTACATCTAAATCATACTTTACTTTCCCCCCTCCTCACGCACCTAAGATATAGTGTTTCTTAGCCATCCACAAAGTTATTACTGTCAATCTGTTTTCCATCATGCTTACAAAGAAACAAGAAAGTTCCTTTGAGCTTATAAAACAAAACCCATCCATAATTCAGAGTGATTTTCTAGCTAGTTGCTTAGGCTATGTTATCCTGCTGTATAAATACTCAGAAAATAAATTACTGGTTTGCTCTCAGAGGGCCTTTGCAGCCTTTCTTCATTATCACAGAAACAGAGAATCACAGGATGTTATGGGTTGGAAGGGGGCCTCTGGGACTCTTCTGATCCAACCCATCTGCTAAAGCAGGTTTGCCTACATCAGGTTGCACAGGAACACATCCAGGCAGGTTATGAAAGTCTCTGGAGAAGGGGACTCCACAACCTCTCTGGGCAGCCTGTTCCAGTGCTCTGTCACCCTCAAAGGAAAGAAGTCTTTCCTCATGATCAGACAGAAGGAAATTCCTGTGTTCTGGTTTGTGCCCATTGCCCCCTGTCCTAGCACTGGGCACCACTGAAAAGAGGCTGATCCCATCCTCTTGCCACCTGTCCTTTAGAATTATAAGTGTAGATAAGATCCCCTCAGTCTTTTCTGCAGGCTAAAAAGGTGCAGGTCTTGCCACCTTTCCTTGTACGAGAGACACACCAGCGTCCTAAACATCTTTGTAGCCCTCTGTTTGTCTCTCTCTAGTAGTTCCTTGTCTTTCTTGAACTGGGGAGCCCAGAACTGGACACAGCACTCCAGATGTGGCCTCACTAGGCAGAGTAGAAGAACCTTCCTCGATCTGCTGGTCACACTCTTCTTAATGCACCCCAGAGCACCATTTGCCTTCTGGCCACAAGAGCACGTTGCTGGCTCATGGTTAACTTGTTTTACACCAGGATTCCCAGTTCCTTCTCTGCAGAGCTGCTTTCCAGCAAGCCAGTGCATATCCTGTACTGGTGCAGAGTTATTCCTCCCCAGCTACAGGACCCTACACTTGCCCTTGTTGAACTTCATTAGGTTCCCCTCTGCCCACTCTCCAACCTGTCCAGGTCTCACTGAACGGCAGCACAGTCCCCTGGTGTGTCAGCCACTCCTCCCAGTTTTGTGTCATCAGCAAACGTGCTGAGGGTACACTCTGCCCCTTCTTCTGATGAATGTGTTGAACAAGACTGGAAGAATACTGACCCTGGGGAACACTGTTAGCTACAGGCCTCCAACTAGACTCTGTGCCACTGATGACAAGCCTCTGAGCTCTGTCTTTTACTCAGTTCTCAATCCATCTCACTGTCCTCTCATCCAACCTACACTTCGTATATTTCCCTATGAGGGTATTATAGAAAACAGTGTCAAAAGCCTTGCTGAAGTCAAGGTAGAAAACATCCACTGCTTTCTCCTCATCTACCCAGCCAGTCATGACATCATTGAAGGCTACCAGATTGGTCAGACATGATTTCCACTTGTGAATCTATGCTCACTACTCCTGATAAATTAACTACTCCTCTATCCTAACTGTCTTTCTCTCTGTGCCATCGGAGCGTTTGTCCTTAGATCATATGCCGGTTGGATCATTGATTCCCTTTCTCTCTGTACTTGAATAGCACATACAGATTGGGGTCTTAGATTCCCTATATGAATGCCTGCTATTACTGGTATAGAGAAATATCCATATGTATGCAAGGCAACACAGTTAATGTTAGACACAAACCAAACCAGAATAATTTGCAGGTAAGAATCTGGAATTTAAGAGGTGTTAAAGCTCAAGAATGTGCATTTTAGAGGAGTAATAAGAAGGAATGCATTCAGAGCTAGAGTCCAACAAAGTCAAAAAGCAGGAGTCTTTTAAGAACAAAGTTCCTGAAACTTCCCATAGTAAAAATACACCCTTCAACACTGCAATACAATATTTTAAATGACATAACACATAAATGTATCAAAAAGAAATTTTTCTTGTTTTATTCCCCCAAAGCAGTTAGTTAATAATTACTACTACAGGAAAGTCACCTGGATTAGAAGCATTACACAGAGAAAAACAGACCTGCAGACCTCTAAAGAAGGGAAAATTTCTTACTGTGTGGACTTCAGGGTAATGATAATCACAGTTTCACTACCCTCACCTATTCTTTAGCCACCTTCACAATTTTTCTCTACATGAGCAAACAGCTCAGATTTCATAACTGGAATTTATCTGAACAGACAACTAAAGCTAGAAGACGTCCTTTTACAAAGTGCTAAGCAATCAAGAATTCACACAAAAGTCAATATGAAATTCTAGTAATTCTGTTTTGAGGCATTGCATTTTTTTACTTAAGCACCCAAATACAGACTTAAATACATAGCTTAGATCGCTTAGACCTAGCTATCTTGCTTTAATCACAGGAGAAAAAAAAACATTGCCAAAACTGACCAGTTTCCTGCATTTCAGAATCCTACTAAGCATAAAACCCTGAAAAATAAATATAACTGCTTAGACATCCTGCAAAGAGGGCAAAGAAAAAGAGAGAGAAAATTTTTAATAAAACATTGTTATTATATTAGACAGTTAAATAGTACTTAATGTACCAAAGACAGATATGTTTTGAAACAGAGAAGTATCTTTAACAATAAAACTCAATGTCTACTACTCCTCAATTTTTAAAAAATTAATTGATTTCCTGGCTGTTTTTTCCTTCCTTTTCCCCTCAAGAAATTCAATGCTAGTTATCATCTAGGAATTACACATACAGACATAAGAGAAGAGGTACTGTATCAGCTACTTTGCTTTCTCTCGTTAGCATGTCTTACAATTTATCATTCTCTACTCTTGAGCAACATGCACTTTTCTTTCTCCCAGCAAAGCCATTAAGTAGTATTTAGGGCTGGTTCAGGATTAGTCTGAACTGAGACTTCACAGATGTATAGAAACCTGTCTGGAGGGGAAAGTAGAGGGCAAGTCTGAGGTCTATGCCCACAAGTGACAGACTCACAGCCAGCCTGCGCAGCAGCTGGACACCATATAACCTAGAGTCAAAACTACCAGATGTGCTGTCTAAAAGATATGAGAGTTTCTTTTACCAGGCTGTAGCCCTAGAACTCCCCTAAACTGTAAGAATCCTTGGGATTGGCATTAAATTAAGCAATTATTGATTTCAAAATACCCAGACAACAGAATGTGTATGCCCTTCTAAGCTGTTGCTCATTTTCAACTCATTCTAGTGAAAATCTAAGCACACGTGCTTGTTAGGGAACCAAAGGAGACAATGGTTCGTTCTAGGTTGAAGTTTGTGCACAAAACAAACTAGTAGCACCACTGCTACTAGAGGTGCAAAAATTATTTCCAAAATAAAACCCTAAAAATATTACTTGAATAAAAGAAATCCTCAATTGGAATTCTACTTAAAAGGTACTCAACGTAATTAAGATTTTTTTCTAATCTCATTGTACATTTATATCAATAAAGCTGTAAAATTCTGTCTACTATATGTCACACTCACGGAATGTGACAATATTTTCACTTCTGAGCAAGTACAATCCTTATACTTGGTGATGCAAGACTCTGCATTAAGCATTTTCAAATTTTCTCTTTAGGTTTCTTTAATATAAACATTTTACCTTTTTATATATGTAATACGTATTATAATATATATTTCTATTTTTAGTCTCAGTTTTTGTATTTTGGTGCACAGTTGCTCGTTATCACAGGTGAACAGGCTAGTGATATCTTCCATCCTGCACTCCTAGGATGTGGTTTTCTATTACAGACTCACAGACTAGCTGATGTGAAAGGCACCTCTGGAGACCGGCTTTTATATTAGAACAAAGATATTCTGAAAAATTTTCTCAATTGTCTTTAGACAAAAAATTTCTAGCCCAGGTGGATATAAATTCTGCTCCTATAAAATGTTAGAGACAGTTTTATATTTGCCCATCAAAAAGCAGATGGTAAAACAGACAGAAACACCCTGAAGTGATATCTGTCAAGCTTTCCTTATCTAGAAGAGTCAGTAAGCACAGTTTAACAAAGCTCCTCTGTCCTAGAAAACAGTGCTACGGAGTATATTATTTTGCAGCAGATTAAGTGTATTTGATATTTCTCCTTTTCTCAGACCTATCATTTGTTAAACAAAATCAATTCACTCTACCATTATATAGAAATTTATTTTTGATGATTCATGTTCACTGGTCTTCATGTAAGTATTCAGAATTATTAAAAAGATCTAAAACAAGTTTTGGGTTGAATTAAATCCAGTTTGGCATCTGATTTATCAAGATACTTTCTAAATTGGTCTTGTATTTCTTGTAAGTATTGATTAACAATGTTCTACACTACAGTTTAAAATTTTTCATTAGTATTAAACAAGAAAGATATGTCTGAAGATGTGTCCCTCCATAACACTGACTTTCATGGAAACAAAAGAAGCTATACATTTCAGATTTTTTTTTCCAACTATAAACTATTTTCAAAGGATACTTAAGACAGTGTTGTGCTGTTTCCTTTGCAACTGTTAATTCAGAAGTGAAAATAAAATTGTTGTATAACTTCTTTTTCAATTAAGCATTGTTGATATATCTACCATGCAGCTCTGAAATGTTCTCTGTCTCTATCCATCGCTGCACTTTTCAGTTGATATTTTTAGCATTATTTAGGCTTTCATTTCAGAAAATAAATGTAACAGATTGGTTTTCTCAGCTGTGAAAAATACTATACATCAACATAAAATATAAAATATTGAAATGGCTCTGCTGCACTCACTTTATTTAATCAGCTTTTGAAGTGCCTTAGTTCTTTCTATTGAAGATAAACTATCAATTTAAAAATCTTTTAAATTAAATGCATAGTATTGTCCTGACAATAAGCAAAAATGAATCAGGTTTGCCAAATATCCTGTTTCTACCCCTTTTATCCACATCAAAAAGAAATGCTAAGAAATTAAATATCTTTTTCAAACGTATTTTCTGTTCTTTCTAGATATCTTTGAAGTGTTGTAGAGTGTATAGACCGTAGAGTAAATGTTTTGAGGGGATGCTTATACACTTTAAGAAAATCCTAATGAAGGTAGCTTTTCGGACATCTATTTTGGACCCTATGTAATTTATGATATAATTTTCTTTAAGTCTGTCGTACCTCAGATAACCAATACTTCCTTTAGATTCACAGCAAAATTGAGTGAGAAACAGAGGCCACCTGTTCACGTTCCTGCCAAAAGCAAGGCCACTATACCTATTTCCCAGCGGATGTTTCATCTAACCACTTCCTACAGACCTTCATAATAAATTTCACAGATTCCTCTGACACTCTATTACAGCTCTCCACTATCCTCTCTATTAGAAAGTTGCTCCTCATATCTCATCTGGATGAGCCCATTTCTTCAAACTTCACTTCCTGTCCCACCCACTATGGACATAAAGAACAGAACTTGTACTCAGTTGCTAATGATCCACCTGTCTCTTCCCTTCTGTTTTCATCTATAACCATACTCCAGGAACCCTGCAAAGCTACTAAAAAGAGCCCTACTGAGACATTCCTAGGAAGAACATCTATCATCTGCCTCAGAAATATGTGTTGCAATTTCCTCTTGACAAGTAAATTTAACAATAATTTGAAACAAAACAATTGGATGTTTTAAATCATTAAAATTAAAGATCTCATTCTGAAGGAAACATCATTAAAGAATAAGTAGAAAATGGAGTCCACGGAGAGAGTAGAGGATGGAAGCATTGCAGGCAAATACATTTGGAACACAGTCAAATCATGGGCTTAAAATGCTCTTAAAGAAACAAGCACTTGAAAGCTTGCTTCAGACACATTACATCAGTTAAAACGTACTGTAGTTGCTGCTTAGTTTCACCATCATTGCCACTACTAAACAAAGCCTATTTGAGCCCCACAAGCCTCTACATTTAAATTTTTCTTTGTGACCTTGTGTCTACATGCAGCCCACGTTCAGGGCTAAACTGTAGGAGATGTCCTATCACCCAATGACCCCTCCCCAGCTGAGAAGGGGGAAAGCAGAGGAGACACACAGGTTGAAATGAAAATGGGTTTAATGAAACAGCAAAACTAACATTAACACTAATGGCAGTATAAAATATACAAAGTTATACTCAGCCCAGTGAATGTACAGCGGTCACAATAAATGGGAAAGCTGTCCTCAGGAGCAAGATGATGAGTGAGCACTCCAGGAACAGTAAAGGACAGAATGGGAAAGAGCAGGAGCCCCTATACTCAGCAAACTTGTCCCTTTATAATAAGCGTGACCTTTATGGTACGGGATGCACCTGTGAGCTCGGCTCAGCTGCCCTGGCTTTTACCTCTCCCAGATTAAGCTCCTGCCTGACTCAAAGCTGCCAACAGCCTGCAGACCATGGCTGGCCTGTGGTTCCAGCTCAGCAAAACCAGGACACCTTGACAGGATCTGGGGTTTTGTTTGTTTTTGTTTGGTTTTACCAGAAGGATGATCTTCAGTGGTTTGAATTGTATTATGAAATAATTTTTAAAAACCAGGGCTGGAAGGAAATGAGAGAATCTGTTTAAGGAGTATGAGAAAGATGAAAGAGATTGATTTGCATGTTTACTAGCTACTGAAATAAATTACCAAGATAGAGGGCATGACATGAGATCAAGCTTGAAAGCATGAACTGAGCTGGATGTTTCTGAGACCAAAAATAGAGGGGTTACGTCCATTTTTCACAGACACTTGTGAAAAAAAGAGGAAATGAATAAAAAGAGGGATGGAAACACTTTAAAATAGAGCACTTGAAAGATGATCAGATATGCACTGGATGCTGCTAATACAGAAAGTGATGCAAACTTGAGTTTAGAAAAAGCAACATAATGAGAATTTCCTGGCTCAAAGAGGAAGAAGAGAGAGAGAGTTTCTGGAGCTGATAAATGCAAACAATAAATAGCATGGTGGCTGAATCAGAAATGTGATTTTTCAAGTGATGTTTAATATGGCAGGGAAGGGTAGTACCCAGAATTTCAGCAATAAGTGCAGAATAAAGTAAATTATTTTTGTCACAGCTCAACAGTGTGTTAGAAGAGCATGAAAGGGGGCCTGGAGCAATGCACACTGGTAGAAATGGAAGAGATAGGAACTTTAACACAATAATCAGCAAAAGACATGAAACCTGGAAACAGTGAACACCTAGTCACAGTGATTCTTTAATTAAATATTTCTAATATGGAATAAAAAGATAATTACATTCTATAGAAATTGGACTAACCCCACTATGGAAAAGATGATGATTTCCAAGTCTACATTTGTCATTTAACTAATTACTTAACCCATACCAAACTTCCAGTTGTTTCCATCCAGCTTTTATGTTTTTACAGATGCAAATCTTCAAAGAATAAACCTGCAACTAGAAAAGTGGAACTAACATGTGCCAGAACTACTGAGCTTTGGGAAAAACATTTGGAGAACCTGCATGATAGCCGCCATCTCCCTGCAACATTAGGTTCAGTCAGAAACATCAATTGCAGCTTCTAATGGATAAAATTTACTCAAAGGTTCCTTTCCCCCCCATTTTAGAATACTTCAGCTTTATGATTTTTTTCTCTTTAAGCAATTTGATCTATTAAGTGCTTTAAAGCATTATGCCAAATAAAGCCTAATGGTATTCCTTATCTAGTATGTCTTACTGACAGCATAACACTGTTTCTCACTTTACAAGTGTGAATCAATTTTTAATTTAGTTTGTCTTCTGCTGTTTTCATTTTGGCACCAACATAAAGTCTACAGGTCAAAAACAGCTCTCTTGCTGAATCCCACTGCCTCTTATATATATATCAGCTGTCTTCAGTGGAGAAAAAGAAAGTAAAATATGTTTCTTTTATTGGGAGAGAATCAACAAATCTTGTAATGATATTTAGCCCAAAGACCAAATATGTTTTCCCACCAGTGAGTTGGTACTGGAGCTCAGAAAATTCATAAAATGAAAGAAAACACATTCATCCAGAAGAGTATCACAGTTCTAAATACACACACACATATATTACAGCATACTTTCTGTTCCCTTTTCAAAAGAAATTTGCAAGTAAATACCCACTTCTCCTGATTACTGCCAGAATATTCCTCATAACCAAAAGCAGGAAAAAACTCCACACTTGTTTAATCTCAGTTCTTCAATTTAAGGTAGAAAAAAACAATAGAGAAGGGACTATTTAAGGGACAAAATCCAATGCTAAGCTTTGAGGTTTTGTCCCCTAAATATATCTGCTTCTGTCATTAATGTATTAAAGTCTTACAATAAAATCCATATGTTGGAAGAAGGTAGTGTAATATGGATAGTAGTAGTGATGCCATCCTTAAAGTCAATGACCAGCTGTCCTCTAAAGTGCTTGGCATTTGGATACTATATTGAAGAAGAGAGTCATATTCATAGACATTCTGAAGGTTTTCTAGTTCAAGGCCATCTTCATTTTAAGAATGAAATAATATGTCCATATTCCTATAAATATAGTTTTCCTGTAAGTCATTATTGTCAAAAATATATTTATTTCTGGTACAAGATACTATGCAAATTGCCATTGTTTTCCTAGAATTTTCCTGATTACACTACACCTTATGCAGCACAAACCTGGCATCCCTTGAGGCAGCCTAAAGCTCTTCTTTCTCCCCCTCCCATCAATATTTCCTTTTAAGTAATGAAAACTTTTTGTGACTACCAGGCAAACTGAGGACAATCAGTTTAAAGCTGCCTGTCTCCAACTTGTTTTCCTGTGTCTAAATACTTTAGCAAATATTCAAGATCACAGAAACTAGGCTCAAAAGAACAAACTAACAGGGTGTCAGGCTTGACAGCACTCATCCTGTTATTGTTTCACATTAGATTCTCAGAGTAATTTTTAGCACGGTCTTTTTTCCTTTGTACTTTATATTAACACATTGGTCAAGCCTGAAAAACACAACAGAAAAGTAGGTGCTCTTCAAGAATGCAACATGCATATTGCAAGAGCCAGTATAGTGCAGGAATTTGAGACCACAACCATAAAACAAGCATTTCTGGAATAAGTACAATTGAACAGAATTTCAACAGTGATAGAAAACACCAATCCACTTTCAAATACTGCAGAATGAGCAACAATGTCTTTTTGAAAGTGAGGATGAAGGGTGGGTGGGTTGAACAGACAGCTCAATCCCAGGTAAATTCGTTCACTGGGAGTCTTTTAAGCACATACCTCAGACAAGCAGCAGAGAAGAAATCCATTTTAGAAAAAATGCCAAAAGAGCTTGATGTCCTGCTGGCAAATTTCTTGTGCTGTTTGAAAAAGCAAGACGGTTCAGATTATGAACCGAGTTATACCTACAGCATTACAACCAGTCCTGATCAGTACATAAATGAAAGCAAAAGCTTCCAACAGTGTACCAGATCAGAAAGACTAAGGGCAGAGCGAGACAGAGAGAAGTAAAAAGAGGAGGGAGTCCTTTCTTCCTTCGGTAAATCTCAAACATTTGAGTGAAGCGTTTAGCCTTGAAGCAGAGCTGCTCTATGGGAAGGAAAATGGCACAGTCCTGCAGTGCTACGATTTTGACTACACTATGGTTTGCTTTAGCCCTTCATACGTCTTCCACGTGAGGGAACAACATGACCTCTGTAAACAGTTCAGGGAAAAAATCTTGTATATTAATTTAACACACACACCTCCCCACAAGCTGGCGAATACCCCAAAATATAAGACCAGTGAAATCCACCTAGTAATAAAATGCTGTGTTGCTAAAAAGACCTGACTGCAGCATTTTTGAAAACAGCAAAATTGGGTAGTCTCCTTATTTATATGCTTAAAAATAACTTCAAAGCAATCAGATATGATAGGAAAAGAAAACAAAAGAAGGGGGGTGGGAACCCCATGTGGATAGCTCCCATAAATAAAGTCAGGTCTAGGATTTAACATGCCGCTGGCTTAGCTGATAAAACATGAATTTCAAATGCATTATGAGGAAACCAAGAATAAAACTCCTAAGTGATAATGATGATGAAATGCTTGAAAAGCTCTCTAATGAACTTGTTCAGATTCCCAGTTCCAAAAAATTACCGAGTGTTTATAAACTGCTGCATCCTCATTGCGGGGCGTGGGGTGCTGGGGTGGGGTGGGAAAGGACCTCTGCAGTATCCTTCCTGCTTCATTCTCGGCTTCCCGTTCCGAAGCCCCCTCTGTGGTACGCAATACAAATCAGCAAATAGCAGGG
>NW_010418156.1:954-2952 GCF_000710305.1 Buceros rhinoceros silvestris | reverse complement strand
CATGCAAAGCATGGGAGCATTACAATCAGGCTTCCCGATGCCTACCATGCTTCCCCAAAATGGGTCTCTTCTCGTTATTGATCTGAAAGATTGTTTTTTCAGCATCCCACTACACCCCGACGATTGGGAAAAGTTTACATTCTCAATACCCACTGTTAATCGCACAGCACCCTCCAAAAGATATCACTGGACGGTGTTACCGCAGGGAATGAAAACCTCCCCTACTATCTGTCAATGGTATGTGGATCAAGCTCTTAAACCATACAGGCAAGCTCCCCCCCATCATATCGTCTATCACTATATGGATGATACAGTGATATGTGCGAAAAATTTAAATTCTGATCAAACAATTCAAGAATTATCACCACAATTAGAATCCCGGGGTCTAAAAATTGCCCCCGAAAAAATTCATAAAACATCACCCTGAAAACATCTAGGTTTATAGGTCATGGACTCTCAAACCCGTCCACTGCCAATTACTATTTCTGCTACATTTTCTACCCTGCATGAGGTCCAAACCCTGGTAGGATCGATTCAATGGACACGGCTGATTGCTGGCCTATCGAATGACAATCTTGATCCACTTTATCAATTGCTTCATCATAAAGAGGGGCAATCTTTGGAATGACACCCTAGTCCTGCTGGTTTTGAGTTGCTATCTCGTATAGGTTGCGCTATTGCTGAAAGTGCTGTAGCCAGAGTCACTCTGGACCTGCCAGTCTTCTTTGCTATCCTTAACTCTGATACTGAGGTTTGTGGAATAATCTTTCAACTACAGTCAGGTAAAAACATTCCTAATATCTTAGAATGGGTTTTCATGCCCAATTCACACAAACACACAGTCTTACCACATCTCACTGCCATTGGAGATTGTATTTTTAAGGCAACTCAGCAGCTCTTGCAGCTGATGGGTACGACGTTTACTATCATATACATACCGCTGTCCTCGGACATCATACAGAAGGCCCTACAAACCAATCTTTCATTTTCCTTAGCTGTAGAATATTCAAGGCCACTCTGGAGAATCACTATTCAGCTCTTCCCTTTTTTGTAAGTAGACTGATGTTTGAACCGCTATCCCTATGCTCTCACTTACCATTAAATGCTACTACAATGTTCACTGACGCCAGTGGCAGTTCAGGCCAAGTTGGCGGTTCAGGTCAAGCCAGAGTTATCTGGACTGATCCGTCCACCGGACAGGAAAAATCACATAAAATTATCGGGGAAGGATTGGTGCAAGTTCTTGAGCTGCAAGCGGTCCGCATTGCTCTGGAACTCTGTCCTGGACTGGTGAACATTGTTACTGATTCTAAGTATGTTGCTTCTTTACTTCCACGATTGCATAGAAGCCTGCTGGAACACGTTGATAATCAGTTGTTATTTCAGCAGCTAACTTCACTGTGGTACCTATTAAATGCTTGTAAATCTCCCTTTTTTATCATGCACATTTCTAGCCACACCTCTATTCCCGGATTTCTCACTAAAGGCAATGCAGCGGCAGATGCCTTGATCTCTTCTGCTCGAAAAATCACATAAAATTATCGGGGAAGGATTGGTGCAAGTTCTTGAGCTGCAAGCGGTCCGCATTGCTCTGGAACTCTGTCCTGGACTGGTGAACATTGTTACTGATTCTAAGTATGTTGCTTCTTTACTTCCACGATTGCATAGAAGCCTGCTGGAACACGTTGATAATCAGTTGTTATTTCAGCAGCTAACTTCACTGTGGTACCTATTAAATGCTTGTAAATCTCCCTTTTTTATCATGCACATTTCTAGCCACACCTCTATTCCCGGATTTCTCACTAAAGGCAATGCAGCGGCAGATGCCTTGATCTCTTCTGCTCCGGTCGATAACTATGCCCAGGCAAAGGCCTCTCATGACTTTTTTCACCAGTCAGCCCAGTCTTTACAACGACAATTCAGTTAAAGCACCAAGAAGCAAAAGATATCATAGTCATGTGTCCTCACTGTGCTAGGATACCTGTGCTACAAGCTCAC
>NW_010418156.1:0-344 GCF_000710305.1 Buceros rhinoceros silvestris | reverse complement strand
CCCCCAGTCGTCAACGCGGTTGCTGGCAACGAGTGGTAGAGCAAGCGCGCCGGACTCCTAACCAGTCAAAATCATTGCAGGACAAGCTTACCACCGAAGCGGCGCGATCCAGCAACTCAACAGCTGGCATTGTAGACTTCAGATACAAATTAGGTGAAGACAGTGTGGGTTTGACAGAGTGGTACTAACCAGGAGTGTTGTCTGAACCTATTTAACCATTCTAACAGTATTCATAAGCAACTGGTTCGGCTGCATGACAATACGTACCATATTAAAATTAGTACTTCCCCTTTTTATTCTTGGTTACGTGGCGGGGGCCTAGGACCCTGGCTGATGGAATTACT
>NW_010418155.1:2615-6406 GCF_000710305.1 Buceros rhinoceros silvestris | reverse complement strand
GTCTTAAGTATAGCATAAAATGCAGACTTTTTCCTGGTAGATATGCATTTCCTTTTGTTCAACGATCGAAAGTTGTTGATTTTGGTTGTTACCTGTCTGTTCATTTACAAGCTATTAAAAACTCAGGGATGACTTTGCTGGAACTTGCTATGATCTCCTTAATCTTCTTTTGGTTTCGCTTCTTTGCAGTGACCTTAGTTAAGGTCCGCAGCCCTGACCCTGACTTGGCAGGTGTTTGGCCAATTGCGCTCAGCGTCATTAGAACAACAGGAAAGCCTTACTCAACAGGAGGATTATTCATTAGGTATTGCAAGAAGGTCCCCAGTCTTTGCATTGTTCCGTGTCCACATATGTACTGTGAAATACACCTACAGTAGAGCAACAACATCTCAGTGGCTTTTTGCTCATTGGGTGCTATGAGTCTGAAGATCACTTACTCATTACTCTCTGTAGTAACTTAAATTCTTTTGGGACTTAAATTCTCATCAGACTTTAGTCATGCTGTAGCTTTAGACTCAGCATCAGGTTTCCCATTGCGTTACTCCTCTTAACTTCAGAGATCAAGATAACACTTAACTTGTTTGGCTTTTTCCTCACTGAGATGAAGCCTCATATGTGAAGATTTTCAAGTCTGTGGGTTTTGATTTTGGCTTGAATTTGGCTCAGTTTTCTTTACTCCATCCCATCCGGTATTTAGACAAGTTGGTAAGATCTTCCTGACCCTCTCAGGCTGAACAATTCCAGCACCCTCAGGCTCTCATTGTATGCAAGAATCTCTCATCCCTTCATTTTCACAGCCCTTCTCTGGGCTTGTTCCAGTAGATCCATGTGTGTCTTGTACTTTGGGGCCCGGAACTGGACATGGCACTCGGATGTGGTTTCACCAGTGCTTTCACAGTTAGAGCGTGCAGTCGTGACTGATGCTTGGATGCGGCCATACTGGCTCACAGGGTGTTAAAGTGTGCTGGGGAAGGTGGTTTCTGCATGGGAGGTACCTGAATCTGCAGGTGCGTTTAAGTGAATGCCAGAAGCCCAGCCTTTTCCTTTTTAAGGAGGGAAAGTGGTTTTGTACATCAAAATCGCTTGTTTGTCGTAGTTCCTTTTTCTGAGTGCAGTTTGTGAAAGCCACGTTGCTGATTTGGAATTCCTGTTTCAGATGATATCTCAACTTTCTTCCTCATTTCCCCAAAATTCTGCAAGTCAGGCATTTCGTTACGCCCTGGTTTGACTTGTCATACCAACCTCCCGAACACGGGGCCTGTTAGATCAGCCACTTCAAGTTTTCTTTTTGGAAATTTCTGCCTGGGAATGTTGGGATACCATTGTTCTGTTCACAAATTGAAGACTGAATCAGGTGTTTCTCCCCTCTCTTACCATCCAGGACGTCAGGGCTGTATTGTCACAGTTGATAAGTTATCTAAAACTTCAGTTTTTATTGCAGTTAACTTGTAACTGATCATCCGGGTCCTGTGCCGATTTTTCCCATCTGTTAGGCAATCATCAGAACTGTACGATGAGATTCTCATGCTCTCCTCTATTCCTCGGTCGGTTTGCCTGTTCCATTTAATTCCATTAAATGCTGGTGAACATCTAATCACAGAAGCTGCTGTGGACTTACCATGCTGGTTAACGCTAAACCGTGCAGATCTTGTTGTTAGGATTTTCAGTCAGTCTTTCATTTTGTAAACTTACCCATGCGCACACACCCCATAACAACAATTTCAAATCGTAGTTGCGCGTGTGTGGAGTCTCATTGTTTTCCTCAAGGAACTACAGACAGACTTTGGTGAGTAGGTACTGGTCAGGTCTTGTCAGCAGGCAAGGCCTTAACTGGACCTTTTGTAATTCTTGTTTACAAAGTCTGTCATTCATCACAGTCAAAGAGTAGTTAAAATTTCCATAGGTATGCTCATCGGTACATGCATCTTCCTGAAGTTGTGTTGTTTTTCGGTGTACACTGTTGCCTATTTTCTGAGGGAGGGAGAAGGCACAACCTTCTCCAGTCCCTAACCAGGCGGATTTTCAGAGATTTTTCTGATGGCTTAAGAGTTGCAGAGTTTACTCCTGCCTGAGAGAAAAATTAATCTGCTTGTCCTTCCATTTCTTAACTGGAATTGAAGTGTGTTTTCTTCCTTGTGCCTGACCCCTCCCTTTGCCTGCAGCATAAACCTTTAATGACAGATTTGTGCTTTTCAGGAAGTATTCTTGCACTGAAAATAGAGGTTGTCACCTCTCTGAGCATTCACTGGGTTATGTGTTCAGGGAGTATCAGCTTTAGAGAGTCTTGGGCCCTTTTTTCTCTTGTTTTATTTCCCCCCCAGTTACCTTTCCTCTATTACTCTGACATTGACTTCTTGTGTATTCCTGTTCCTGTTTTGTATATCCTGTTCCTGTGGAGCGTGTTGTCACAGGCAAATACGCCTTTGAGGAAAAACAGGGCACCCAGCCTCTGGTGAAACAAACAGTTTGGTTTGTATATTCAAAGTGTTATACAAATCCAAGATTACAGTTTTGAGGTTTTTTTAAATTGTTTTACCTTGAGAAAGTCCTGTCACTTGGGTCTCCCCAGTAGGTTGGTGGCAACAGGGATTTCTGACTCTCGCTTCATGCTCATTTCACCAAAAGTTTCCTCAAAATACTTAAAATTCTAATATATTATTTTTTTATTTATTTCTTTCCACTGGGATTAAGGGGAGGAAGAGGATTTTGTACGTTTTAGTGTTTCTTATTTTTGTAGGTGCTGGGGAGAACCTGGAGAACACGATGGCAGCCTTTCACCAGTGAGTACAAATGGAACCAGTGATGCCTTAATTAGTGGTGTTGTCGTGGTCTTTAGTGAGTGAAGCAATCAAGACAGATGGGACTTCCGTCAGTCCTTTGGGGTACGGTGTCCTAGTTCTGGAAGTCACCTCTCCTTTGGATGGCTTCTGAGGATTGCTAAATGTCGCTCTGATTTAAACAAGAAGGAATCGGGATACCACAAACTGCGGTTTGTACACAATAATGTTGTAAACTGCCAACTGGAAATAAGACTTGCAAGGCCTGATTCCTCCTTTGCTAGCTAGTAAAACATGAGTAATAAAACCGAAGTATTGCTTCCATGTTTAATGGCCATTGCTGCCATAGAGAGGTCACAGATTACTTCTCTTGGGTATTCCACGGTTTCATGCTACTTAGTTCTCTCCTCTGTATAGAAGGTTAATTGTCTCCTAGAACTACTGTGACTTAAATCCTAATATTAACTAGCTTATAGTGCACCATCTGTAAAGCTATTAAAAAATGTTTGTGTTACTTTTTTTCCCCTTCATACACACACTTCACTGACGCAGTGTGTGAAAGCCTCTTGTTAGGGGTTTAAAATGGAGTTGCTACTGGAAAAACTTTTAAGCCTCTGGCATTTAAGTAATGAATTCTAACAAGGTCCTCAAAGGCGTTTGAGGAAGAAGCATATCTAAAACTCCGTCTGCCAGTGAGAAGTGACCAAACTCTGTAGGCTTCTCTGCGGTTTGTTGGAGTTTTTTTAATTTGCTTTGTGCTAAGTGGCCTCACCAGTTTGCACATTTCCTCGCAGCGAGGAGTGCCAGCTTTCCCGACCAAACAGCGCTATTGAAAGTACTGCAGTATTTTCTATCTCCATGGAAGCTTAGCACAGCTTTGTGGGTTTTTGTTGGGTTTTTTTCCTGCTGGCCTCCCTTTTTTCAAGTCTGCTTCCACACTTTCTGGAAACTGCCTCTTTTTTTTTTTTTTTTTTAACCTTTTTTTAATTTTCCTTTCTTTTCATCCTGGTTTTA
>NW_010418155.1:0-2598 GCF_000710305.1 Buceros rhinoceros silvestris | reverse complement strand
GGTTTTTTTCCTGCTGGCCTCCCTTTTTTCAAGTCTGCTTCCCCACTTTCTGGAAACTGCCTTTTTTTTTTTTTTTTTTTTAACCATTTCTTAATTTTCCTTTACTATCATCCTGGTTTTAGATGCATAGGGCTCCTGCAAAGAAAGTTACACCATAACCTCTTTTAATTTCATTCCCAGAAGTAAGCTGTAGTACTTAGGGTAAGGACTGTGCTAGCAGTCAGATAGTGTTCTGTGACAACACAGGTATTTGTCTGACTCTCCTCTGGCCGTTTTAATTCCTTTACAACTGTAGCATCAACAAATACATTGAGGTCCACTTTTGAAGTCATCCCAACTGCCAATGGCAAAGTTCAGTTACTTGGTTTGAGATTGTCGTGGTTGGGTAATAAAGGCATATTACTTCTGCAGAAAGCAGAGTCAGAGTAATTACCTTGCATTAGGCGGTAGAAGGTCTTCTGGCTTCCTCGATGAAGGGGTAAAGGCTTTGTCCTTCCCATCTGCTCATTTCTATCTTCACTGGTGAGCTAGCAGAATGAATTGGGTGGAACACAGGTTATCTGCATGGAAAAAATTGTCTGGATTGGTTCAGACATCTGCTGTGAACTAATCAATTTATAATCCATCAGATTTCACATGAAGCCAACTAAGATGGGCCTGCACGAGGTGTTTCTGCAGGCTGGGACAGGCAGATCTGCCCCTGGACACAGCTGAATCTGAAAGAATGTTTGTCTGCAGCATGAGACCTGCCCTCTTGGTTTTGCCTTGTTGACAGTAACCTAAGTACTGACAAGAAAATTGTATTTATGTTCTTTAACAGTGATTGGAGAATATTCAATACTGTTGCATGATAATGAAGAAATTATTCTAGTAATATATAAACAACGTGTATGGGGGGAGGAGGCCTTACTGGTAACTCTGAGTTCTATATAGCTCAATTTACAAGTAGTTTAGAAAGCAATCGCAAGCTTTTTATACCAAAGACGGTATTTTTTGGTTTTGCATGGTAAAATGCCTGATAGATTTTTGGGGCTGTAATCATGTTACGCTGTATTCAAATGTTCTGGAGTGATTTTTGATTTTAAACTTAACTGACTTCAAGCTAAAAGAGACACTTGTAGTCTGTTAAAGTATTTGGGGATCTGGCATAAAATAAGAATTTAATTACCAGTTTAATGGTCCCTGATGCAGCCATGTACTTTAGCGTTGTTTTGACAGGAAGCCCTTAAGTAAACTCTCCAGATATTTTCTCATTGTATTTAATTTTCTTTTATGAACATACTTGGTTTAGAGAGAAAGCTTTAAACACTGTAATTACAGCAATAAAAGCACGTGGTTGACTTAGTATTTATAAACTCTATACACTGTGCTACCTCAGGCCTTGTCTCTTGGAATTTGTTTCCAAGGTAAGGCTTTTCATATTTCCTGCCGTGTCCTTTTACTAGAAAACAGCTGAACACAAGCAAAAAGCTCTGTCGTCCGAATTTGCAAATGTGAGCCTGCTTCACAGCTGGACTTCTGAAGCAGTTGGATCCGAATCCAACATGTTCTTCTGAATCTGGAGAGCATCTGGAGTCTTCTCTGGAGCAGTGCAGATTAGGTGTGTTATTACAGAGCTGCAGGACAGACTGATTTCCCGCTGCAAAAAACCTCAGCCCTTTAAGGAAGGTTATTTAGCAGCAAGCTGCTAGTAAGTGCCTGGCAAACTCTCAAATTTGTTGACAAGGACAGTTGTTTTTCTCCTTTTCCCATGCAGCGTTACTTCTGAATTTCTTAAGCACTGATACTTCTAATGTATTTTGCTGGTTAAATGACAACATGTGGTACTAGATGGGAACGTCTTCTACAGATCTGACAAATCTCCTGCAGCGTATTTGGAGACGCTTTTCCTCAGGAGGAAAAATTACACAGAACAGGCTGTATGTCTTCCCCATATAATGGGATTTTCTTCCTCTCCTAATTCTTAATTAGTGGCACTGGAAAACAGTTAACAAATTGTTTTTAATTTGACAACCCTCTTCTTGATCATTATCCCAGCTGGACCTGAAATTGTGTTAAACACTTATGGGAGTATGTTCTAATTTTTTTGTGTTTTGTTACTGCATTAGCGAGTGTTTATGGCCCGTCTGTAGATCAGCAGACGGGAAAGCCCTTTTCTTCAGGAAAAGGCTGTTACTGAAGTCACGGAGCTTTGGGTCCCGTGTAGGCTGTACTCATGGATGTCACAGGCTTGTTCATAGGTGGATAGAAAGAACAGCCCAGTGTTTTGAAGAGGAATTCAGACTTCAGGCCAGGACTTTTAGCCGTCTGCTGGAGTGATGCCTTCGGAACATCTTTTCTAATGGAATGAGCAATTCATTGCTCGTTGGAGTAAAGCTTAGCTTTTCTGTTCTGTTGTGAGGTTTCTTTTTCTTAGTTTTCATCAATATTTTTACTACTTTCTGCTCTTTTTCTTCCTCCTTCTGTGAGCTAAGCTTCTATGGAGTGGCTTTGGGATTGGATTAGAACTTTTCAAAGCAGCAGATTGGATCAGGAATAGCCATTTTTCATTGAAAAATACAATGAAAAATGTGTGTATTTTTTAAAAAAAAATTAAAA
>NW_010418154.1:82060-84265 GCF_000710305.1 Buceros rhinoceros silvestris | reverse complement strand
CCTGTTGTTTCTCTCACTGTCCTACTCTGATAGGGTTGATGTTTTAGTGATGATTTTGTTGTTTAAATTAAATTGATTTGGTCTCCCCAAGTCAAGCCTGTCTTTTGCCCATGACCATAACTGGTGATAGAGCACTTTCTATCCTTTGTCTCAACTCTTGAGCCATTTGTTGTATTCTTCCCTTTTGGAGTGAGAGAGCAGCTACGCAGTGCTTGGTTGCCAGCTGTGTCTAAATCACAAGAGTTCTTCAAGCCATCTCCTTCACTTAATCCTTAGAGTCTTCTAAACATATTAGAGTCTGTATATCGAGGATTGTCTAGTCTGAAATTATGGCTCTTAAAATTAACTCTGTAAGTTTAATAAACCAACTGTACAAAACTTTCCTAAACCATGACCGCATTTTTCAGAATCAGACCCTAATCCTGAAAGCAGAATGTGTATTTTCTTACAGCTCTGGGTTTGCTCCTACTGCGTCATCAGATGCCAACTTCATGTTCTTGTACTCTCCATTAAATGAGATTTGCAATAACTACTGGCATTTTAATTTTTTTATACTAAAAAATAAACTAAATGAACTAAATAAATAATGCATTCCTGTGCAATGCTTGTCATGTTTAATTTATTTAAGTCCCAAAATTTAAACTAATTTTCTTATTTTTCATATCTTTCAGATCATCCATCTATTTTTGCACCTTTCACTGCTATGATTTTTGAGCGCCTAGCATAAATTGTAGAGAAAATTGATATAAAACTGTTCTGAGGTGTGCCTAATTTTAGTTTATTTAACTTCCTGAATCCTTTAGCTTACGCTCTTTAGTGGGGCTACAAACTGCTTTCTGGGATTCTCACTTTCACCATAATTTTGGACAATGACATCACGCAGGCAGTTGCATATTTATAGGAGTAGATTCAGCTCTATTTGAAAAGATAAGTTTGACTTCTTGGACTTGTTTCTCCTAATTTTTTTGTGTTGTGAATAATCTGCTGTTTAAAATGATAAAACCTTTTGCAGGTTTAAAAAGACTAAATGAAGAACATTTAGCAAATATATGCAAAATAGCCAACACAGAAAGAACGCAGTTAATTATTCCTATTGAAGCTGAGTTTTGCTATATGGTCATTGGTACCTAGAACTTCTTGCTAGACTTTAAATTATTAACTGTTAAATATTTTTTGGAAAAATATATGTCAATCATACAAATGACAGGCTACAGTGCCAGGTAACAATCACATCATTAGTGTTAATCAGATGCTGTGCTTTGTCATTATTGTTATTAGAAGTGCACATCTGGAAGCTAGAGGAGAGCAACAGACTATAACAAAATGAAAGCCAGCCCTAGGTTGTTATTTCAGTCCTATTCTTGAGTAAATCTGGCAAGAGTTTGCAATATAGAAAGGTTTTTCCATAAAAATTGCTTCCATTTTTCTCCTCTGTGCTCCATGCTGGGCTGTGCCATCCATTAATTACAGATCCCTGCAGCTGGACTGCCTTCACTGTCAGTGGAGGAAGACATGACTGTCTCTACCTGCTTGCTCTGGGAGGAGGATAAGTAATTGTTTACCACTTCACACACAGCTCCATAACTCACAAGTGTACTGACAGAGGTCTTGTTCCTCATTTCCATCCCCTCCATCTGTATGTTCTTCCAGTAACAGTCTGGTCCTTAAGTAACAGCTAAAGAAGTAATTTAGCAGTCAGTCACACTGCAAATGTAATTTTGGGAAATGATGCATTTCAAGACATTTTTGAATGATACTTTTTTATTCTTGGTACAGAATTAGTCTCTGAGTTACTACTGACACTGAATCCTTTCCCATTACTCCTTCCTGCTGTATAGGCTTTTATTATTGTTTTGAATGGACCACATGGGACTAAATTCCAAAATTTATGGATGCTATATTTATAGTACACCTCAGTGAACAAGTGTCAGGAAACATCAGTTTTATAGGTGAATTAAATGAGGTTGTTATAGCAAAATTTATTGTTTAATCCGTGAAAGCTCCATAGACTTCAAAGGTTAGACCACCAAGTAATAAAGATATAACATCACAATCATAATCTCAATAAGCAGTATAAGATGGCTATAAAATAAAAATGGACAGAAAGTGACAGAAATATACAGGTATGCCTAATATAATTTCCAGTTCTATTAACTTTGTCTGTGAATCTAGAATGTGATTACTGAATTACAGGCTGTCAGAAGT
>NW_010418154.1:68610-81934 GCF_000710305.1 Buceros rhinoceros silvestris | reverse complement strand
CCTTCCATTTCCAGAGACATAATTTGAAAACACACCTTTAATCTATATTGTCTTTGCAAAAGAGAAGAGGTGGATCCTGTGGACTGTGGAAATGAGCCACTCTGGCTGAAGACACAGAAAATACAGCCTTACAGCTTCCCGGGAAAATTTATCGTTCTACCAAATAGCCTGTGTGTTATTCTCTATTCACCGTAAGACTAGGACTCTCTAACACTGTGTAAATAGGTGTAAAACAGTGACCAGGCCACAGGGGCAATTTGCGGCAAGGAAACACACTGTAACATTAAATACTGGCATATAAATTCATGCCCTAGATCTTTAAAAACAATCACCTGATGAGCCAGCAAACTCCAGTGCAGTATAATGTTGACTACTTCATTAGTAATATGCAGGGCGTTAAGTAGCTAAATCATAAATAAAGATAACAGTGTCCTCTGGGGACATGCCTGCTCACCAGTTGCTTGTAGCTGCATTTACATTGTATTGTTGATTCACCCTGAGGACACTTGAAGGCCACATTCCCCAACCACAAATATTGTGTAGCTATTGAGCATCCAGTGGAGCATGGCAGTACTCCAGATGACATAGTAAGAGCTGCTGTCTTGAGGGCACCATGCTGTTAAAGGCACCTTTGAGGACACCTCACACACAGTGTGGATAGTGTGTTCTTCTGGCCACCACCATCTCAAGTACCTCAAACCTCCCATGCATGCCAAGCAGTAGCAGGCTGATTGGCCAGCACGCCGATTGGCCAGCACACTTGAGTGATGCCTGTCAACCTAGAAATTCCATGACAGATGTAGAACCAACCATGACTATAAAACAGCTACCTGAAAAGCCAGGGATCTCCTGCTGGTGGCATCCCATGGCCCGCTGAGAACAGCCTCCATACTCTTTTCCATGTAGAAACTGTAGGTTGAAAGAAAGGAATCCAGGTGTAAGATTTGTACAAGAAGACTCCTCCAGGGTGGCAATGTAAAGTCAAAGCCTGGCCATATTGCAGCACCTGCCAACAGCACACCTTGGAGAGGATTTTAGTCTAGTTGTTCTGCTAACAGTAACCTGAAAATAATAAAGAGAGAATTTCATACTGCAATTGATTTTGAATGCAGATATACTCACATTACATAATATCATGGAAAGCAGAAAAAGATGAAAATTGCCGGCTCTACTATTTTTGCCAATTACCCGTTACACACTTAACGTGGCTTTAACTTGCACACACTGCATTTCAGCCCTTCTGCTTTTGGATCTGCCAAAAATTTCAGGTAACTTTGTATGAGTCCAAGTTTACTGATTAACAAATTTCTTCTCCCAGTCTGTATTCGGATATCAGAGCAACAAGCATGTTGGTGACCCACAGAGAGAGGGCCTGAACTGCCAGAGGCTGGCTACCCCCTCTCAGCAACGCATCCCAGGGCTGCCCAGTACTGAGGCTCAACAAGCCTAAGAAATAGAATTTCAGAATTACAGCGTTGTTGTGTTTCCCTCAAAATATTCATGAATCGTAGAGTGATATGTTCAAATATTTCTTGTAGAATTATTCAACACACACCAGCTTCATGTTCTGAAAAACATCAAGATTTATATTGTGTCTCAGACTGCATATTATTGAACCCACTTTTTGTGTTGAATAAATATCAATGTTTACGTTGACAGAACCAAATATCTTCCTAGTATGGATACAAGTTTAAAATTACTCACAACATCCTGCATTCTGCAAAATGCATGAAGGCTATGATGAAAAACAATTTAATGTTATAAAATAACAGGTGTCTAAATTCCAAGGAGTAGTAGTGATCTCAGTATTACAAACATAACACATTTATGTCATTGCTAGGATTGTATCATGTATCTGCAATGAAAAACTTGTATTGCCATCATGATTGTCACCCCAGTAATATGGTAACAAGTTAGAAAAGCACTAGTTTTTATAAAAGTTCTTATAGAACTACTGTCTGAAAAGGGTATGAGGTGTATCTGGTGTTAGTCAAGCTCTGTTGAAGTAGTCTAAAGGCTGTTACTGGGGGGAAATTTAGAAACATGGTTTAATTTTTAACTAATATGAAAAACAACAATTTGCTTCTCTTACCTTCTCTCAGGACTGCACAGGAGGGAAATTTCCTCTGCTGTTTGTTAGCTCAGGAACTGCTGCAGGAGCAGGTACACCCTCAGACCTTGTGGCATGGCTGAGGAACCAGGGAGAAGCATTCATTTTTAGATCACTTTAACTATGTTCGTTCACAGCACCTACCAATACCTTGTATCATCTTATCAGCACTGAGACCTGCACCATGGGCTGCTGGGAATGGGAAAAACAGACAGAATTCTAACTTAAACCAGAGCAGCATAAGCATGCTTATCTAGTGCTTTCTACTCCTAGATTTATCCCAGGATGTTAGCCGCTGATGTGTGATGCTCCTAGTTTGTTCAGATATTCCAAGGTAGATGCTATTTGTGGTTAGAAAACCTGCAAAAACTGACTTTTTTTGCCTTTATGTATTCGCCATTACAAAATATCAAAAGGCAACCTGTCATACACCATTGTAACAATTAGTTGTGTGAAAAATGATCTTTTTATAAAAGAATATAGAAAAAGAACTTACTTTATAATTAAAAAAGGAAAATCTTTGTGATTTTTTTTAAATTTCATATCTTTGCATAGTAAAATGTAAAAAAAAAAATTATAGAACTTATAGAATTTATATAATATACTGATAATTTGTGTGATCATGAGTTTAAATTGTCAAGTTAAGCAGACCCAGGGGCAAAAATTCAGCATTGCTGTTCAACTTCAGCCTCAGTTTCCTCAGTGCAAAAGAAAGAAGACAATTAATCATTGCCTCCAAGGGACAAATAAGCTTCACATCTGTCATCATAATAAAAAAATCAGACAAATTTATTCTAATATAATCATGTCTTTTCATGCTGGTCTCCAACTGATGCTAGAGATGAGCTCAGAAGGAAAAGATAGATGAGTAGAGGAGAACAGAAATGAAGACAAAATCAAATTGCAGAAAACCTAAGCAAGGAAATTACCTAAAAATGGCAGCAAGAGAGGGGTAGAATAGACCCCTCATGATATCAACAGAGCTGGTTGAAAATTGCTTAAATTCACAAGCACACAAACCCTTCTGATTTCAAATTATATCCTACACCAAAAGCATTCACTGTTTTAATGTTCTAGGCATTGAAAGGTTTTGTTAAAGTGGAAAGTGCAAAGCACTTCTACATATTATTGGAAACTGCTTTGCTAAATCCTCCAAGCAATGTCAAGGTATGTTTTGCCTTTCTTCTATTCATTAAAACAACTTAGGGTTTTTGAAATAAAATTTGTTACTTAAATATTTTTATAAAAGTATTTTATTGTGCCCAGCATTTTATTTTAGCAGAACGAAGGCATGGTGTGATGTAGAACCAATATTGGGCAAGAGAGAGACAGGAGACACATACAGCGGGCTGTTGATCTCTCCTGGCTTATAACACAGACTGTGACTCATGATGCAAATGTTGCTGATGAAAAAGGCTTGCTGGTTTGTGCAAATGAACTGTCTTAGTTTGCTGCTTTAAATTGTTTAAAACTACTGTTTGCCCCAGGAGGTAAATACTAATCTCACCAGGAAATCTCTTCTTCTCCTGGCCTCTTCCTCCGGAGTTGTTATCCTTGTAGGACCTTTTTAGAAACAAAAGGGAAATAGATTCTTTAATTGAATAAATTGATGACTTATATTTCATTAGTCGGTGATCTTTGCAACTCGCCAGCACAGGATCAAGGAGTTTTTCATGCAACAATGCAGGGGAAAAAATCTCATCTAAAAATAGCTTGTTGGAACTCATTAATCCAAAAGCAGACTGAAATTTAAGAAATCAAGCTGAAGTTTATCTGGGCTATAAAACTGCAGTCTCTGGATCAGATTCACTCATACATGCTTTACTTTCAGGATGCTCCAGGTTGACAGGTGGGCCAGCATGTAGCCACACCCTCTCCATGTATATTGCCCTATGCAGAGGGAACTCCCAGGTTTGGTTTATACAGTTCCCACTTAGTTCACCACGTAGGGGTAAGTGTGTTATGCCAAAGAAATGGCCACGGTGTTCCATGCAAACTCCTCCAGATGCTGTAGCCTTCAAGTTGTTGTAAAGAGAGCAAAAGTAAACACAGGTCTATGCTCAAAAATATGGAGTTTTCCTGAAACTAGAGACTATCCCTAACCTGACACTGTCTACCCCAAACCTGAATTTGTTTTTTAAAGTCACATTTTATAAGAAAAGTTAAATGGAGAATCCATGACCAGGTAAGCCTGAGAAGGAAGCCCACATCAACACTCAGTCACTAGACAAAGAAACATTGCCTCAAAAGTGTGAATTACTGCTCGATGTCCAGGTCTGTACTGGTAGAGTAAAGCACTTGTTGGTGAAACACGAGTCTGACATGATAGTGCAAAAGGGCTAGAGTAAAGGGGACAGCTTTCGTATCTAACTTAATTTCACTTGTAAATTATTTCTTCTAAAGAGCGAGTGCCTGAGTGAGGTGCACACTCTGGCAAGGGCAGAGCTTGTCCCTTCATGAATATGCCCCTTACTTGCGTAGGACTTACTTGCGTAGGACAACCCTTACTTCCCCCTTCACTCACTGTATGTTGTTTTAATAGTTAAATATAAAATGTTTTGTAAAGTTAGAGCTTTTGAGCTACAAATTATTATCTTTGCTCTTTGCTGGGTTCAATTTGGGCAAGTCCCTTTCTAAGTGTTCGCAGGTGTGAGGTTATCTCTCACAAGCAATTGACACCTGTAGTGCAATTTTAGTCTGTTTTTAGGGAAACAACTCAAAATACCTTTCGCAGAAAATAGTTACTCATATCAGGACATGCTGCTAACTAGTACAAGCTGGTCAGGAGCTGGTGTACTGTATCCTCATGAGAAAAACCCTGGGCAATTCCACAAAGCACTCTGATGTCTTCTATAGCAGAAGTACTGTTGCAGAGGAGTATGTTTGCCATTATTTGATTTAGCTGCAATTTGAGATTTTTTAATAAAATTAGATAAATGAAAGGTTGATTTTAGCAGCACTTAATGATTAACCAGCTTAAAGATCAACAAATGATTTAGTAAACTAAAACAGCAACTTAGTTACAGATTCAAGAATGACAAATTTTGCACTGACTACCAGGTATCTTAAACTAGGGTTTGTATATATGTATAAACACAGAACTTACTGACACACATACAAACAGCAATACTTGGATCTAGCAAAATGTACAGATGCCTACACTCTAAATGAGTAAAACCAAACACCTAACTAGGTAGAGAGGTGGGTGAAAAAGGCTAGCCTATAGTTAAAATTTCCCCCTTTGGGTTTAAATACTCACAATGCATCAGCATTACTCAACAGGCAGTAGTTGAGTCTCAAGGAGGTGGTCCTCACCCAGGCCTTGTGTTGACTTTGCTGGCGGTTGTGTTGTCCTGAGTGGTGTCTCGACTCAGGAGATGTTGGATGCAGTCCACTGAGACCCAGGAGAGCTCCAAGGGTCTCATTTTTGATCATTATTTGTAAGCTCCGAGATACCTGACTTTTGTCATGTATTTTTCCATTTTGCCTTGACTTGAATGATGCAATATTTTGGTTTCCACATGTCCAGAACTTGCTAGATTTTAAGGTTTCAGGTTAGCAACACTGAAAGCAAGAGAGTTAAAAACCAAAAATTTTTCACTGAGTTTATATATAAGCTCATCTTTCAGCTACACAAATTACAATCTCATTTGAACAACCAGAAATATCACAACTACTAAAAGCAGGTGATGCTTTTTTGTGTGTCCTCATCTCCCTGGGTGTGTAGACTTTAGGCAAGTTTTTCTGCCATGGGCTGGAGAAGAATGGGGGAGGAATCTATAATGTTCGTGGACAGCCTAGAGGCTGGCACGTAGAAGCTCCTCAGTCTTGTAAAAGATAAACACTAATTTGAGCCATGCTATGAAAATCTAATCAGCATCCAAGCAAAGTTTTAAATCAGCAAAGAGAAATTCCTGTCTAGTCCAACACAAGTGACCTTTTCTATTTCCAACCTTCTTGACATCTCCAACTCCCTACTTCCTGGGTACTTCTGTGTTTGCACCTCATTCATTTCCATAACTGCCTTTTAGTGAAACAACTGCTTCTGGACATATGATCTGATGTCATACAGAAAGGGAACAGAACCTGGTAGGAGTTCATACTCAAAAACAAGATCATCTGCGAGAAGAAAGAGCATCAAAGCTTGCCAAAGGAAACAAAACATTTGGATACAGCAAGGGGAATGAAAGCAGCAATACATTCGCTTGTGCCAGTGGCTGAAAGGTCTGTGTGTTAACTACCATGATGTGAGCTGGAGGATCATATCTGGCAGTATTGCTGGGAGTACTCACATCCAGCATATATTGTAATGGACATTTGTAATATTTAATTACATTGACAAGGCATGCACAGAAGGGACAAATACACAAACAGACACATAGCACTGAAATGGAAAATCCAGTCATTAAAGCAGAAAACATTATTTTGAAACAGCTCATGGACAGAGCAGGTCAAGTTGCTGCAAGCTTCAGAAACATATTACCTCAGCTAAGAGACAGCAATCACAGCTGGCAAGATGAGATGGAGGAAAAAAAAAACCAAATATTTTTGTTATTCTTTTTCATGCTAGACAATATTTCTTAAGGATTAATAATTCAGTCTTGTTTGGTTTGAATGTTAAAAACATAGTGTATCCTCCATTTTGAATCTCCAGACTGGCAGTCTCACGTTATGGAAATTAACCTGTCATA
This sequence comes from Buceros rhinoceros silvestris, assembly GCF_000710305.1. NCBI lineage: Eukaryota > Metazoa > Chordata > Aves > Bucerotiformes > Bucerotidae > Buceros > Buceros rhinoceros. Next base: position 75,133 of record NW_010418154.1, on the reverse strand, counting down.
AAAAAAAGCCATCTGTGGTCAACTATTTATCTTCCCTGTTAAACCCAATAGGGTTTTGTTTGTTCGTTTTCACATATGTTGTTTTCCTCAAATAAGTTCTGGAAAGGGCAGCCTGTCTATAAGATTGTCTGTGGGACTATGGGGGAGTGATAGGGAAGGAGATGACTTAGATGAGCCTGCAGAAGGAATGAAAGATGATAGGTGAACTGTGACTGCCCTGGAGTCATCTACTTGATCACTTGCCCACATATCAGTTATTACAGCTGATGCACTTAAAAAAGCTCATTCTCCTTCTAGAGATATGTTGTGCAAAAGGCTGTATGTTAAGTTGTCCAAAGTAACAAATACCAGCTCACAATCTCAGTGCTGGTTCAGCCTGTTAGATAAATTTTTCTATCAGGTCAGCAAAAGATTGAGATGTAAAAAAACTTATACATGCAAAATGGATTACTCAGATTGAAAGAATTGCTGTAAACTGACTTGCAGGCTCCTTGTCAGAACAACATAGAGTACTGTAAGAAGCTGAAATACCTCTGGAAGAGATTCTTATAGGAATGTTTCCAAAACCTGTTTGATTTACTGTTGTTTATGAGAGTGGAATGTCACTCTTTAGGCAGTGTTGATTGGAGGGTCTCCAAAGGGGTGTTGATGTGACAATTTAATTTCTTCTTTTTCCAGTCCATAACTTCCTATGATATTAGGGTTGGGCATATCTATATTTTAACTTTGCTCTCCATATCCTGTCAGGCATCCTGAGTGAATTAGGCTGGGAAAAAAATATATGTTATGAGATTTAACTAATATGTACAGAACACCACCTGTTAGAACTACATTTCTATTATTGCTTTTTCTTTCCTGAATTGTTTTCTTTCATTACCTTATTTCTCCACTTTTCTATCATTCTAATCCTATCTTCTGGCTAACAAAATTCTGCTTCAGTTTGCCAAGGAAACTATTTTTTGCAACATTTTCAAGAACTCCGTTGTCTTAAGCACTCTGATCCTACCACATATTTGACAGAACTCAGAGTCGCTGATGAAACCATCCAGAAGGCCTACAATGTTATGGTTATGAAACAAATCCAAATGGCTGGTCAAATTTTTCAGTAGAAACGACTAACCCAGGAGGGACAGCCAAATCGTCAAGCTTTCTGCCATGGTATCACACAGATTGCCGTCTGATCCCTTAAGGCTCTCAGATTCACAGGCTCACTGCATTGGCAGGACACCTCTGTTTTCTGCTTGGGCAGTTTCCTGGTACCTCTCTCCTTCACAGGCTGCCCAGCTGGTACATGGCCATATTGCCCATTTCCTCTGGCTGTTTGGCTCTGGATTTTCCAGCTGCCTTTACTTCCTGGACACTTCTATTTCTGGGCTACCGAGCTTCCACAGAGACCACCTGCTTGGAGATCCAGCATCCCATATGTCCTCCTCACAAACCAGACTAGAAATTGAAAGGTGCAAGAGGAAACAGGACAATAATTTAGTTGGTGGACCCAGCTAATAGGGATTCTGTTGAATGCCCCATGAACATGAAGGCAAGGTCCATTTAAACATTTTCGGTGGCTTTCATTCCTTGCCCACTATTACATTTGGCTTTGCATATGTGAATTTTCTGATGAGATAGATTGATATTCTGTTTGCCAGTCTGGTAACAGAGCATTTGTACACATGTCATCCACAGAAATAGCCTTATACATAAAGGAGAAAGAATTTGATGCATAAATGTCATTCACTCATGGAAACAAAAAACTTCTTAGAAAGGAACTTGGTTGAGGTTGCACAGCAGTGTGATTTACTTTTACATGCTGAAGTCTGCGCTATTCATAATTTCTTAAGTAAAATAACTTACATCTAGCAAGAAAACAACCTTGACAATGTTATTCACAAGATTAAAGTGAATTTCCTCCTCTGCATATTCTACTTGCAATTTTGAAAATTTTATCTCACTCCAGCAAATATTATACTGTTCTAACAGTAAGTAAGGGAGGGGTTTACTATCCTCTGTATGGTCCTATGTTAATCAGCTATGGGACACCTGACAGACACGTTTCACAAATATTAGCTAATAAACAGAAAACACAATTATTTCTAGCTTTGGTTTGATGCCAGGATTGTTTCTTCTGATCCTCTTTTTTTCCTCTCCAAGGCCTGCCACCTCACCTTGCTGTTGCATGAACATGCTCTCACAGACTCTCAGCACAATCCAACTACCTTTGCCTAGAAAGTTCTTTTTTCGCTGTTTTAGGTTCCCATTCTAGTCCCCTCCTCTCTTCTCCTACAGTCCCTCCCACCAATACACTTGCAAAGAACTCTTTATCCAGTCTCTTTGGTCAATCATTTCAAGTTTGTCCCTATATCCTCTCTTACATTGTACATTCATTTTCGTTCCTTCTGCTGAAATTTGCCTCCATAGTTTTTCTCACCCTTTTTTCCCAGTTTCTTGGCTCAGTCTGTTTGTCTAGGTATTCTGCTTCTTCACATGCTTTAACTCTTCATCAAATTTATGTCCCTTGCATTGTTATCTTCCTGTTCCATTTCATTAGTCCTCCCATATTCTCGCCAGTCCTGGTCTTCCCCAGGGTCCGGCACTAACCTCATTAGTGAGATGTTCTCTGTCTCTGGGCACCTGACTCCAGCCCAGACTCTTCCACTGGTTGCATTTTAATTCATTTTGCTTTTTCTAGCTTCCAATTCTTCAGATAGACAGGGCAGACAATGCTTCAAGATATAAGAAAATCCTACAACAACTGTCTTTCTCTAACCAGTCATTCCCCATATTCCTTTTGTCTTCTGACTCAAGAAGTAGCCCTCAAAGCCCCAACATGCTGCATTTGCTACCAGTTCCTGAAAACAATGGCAAGTATTTGCAAATGATTCTGACTGCATCTCAGAAGAGCCATTTGCAGACCTTAGATTGTGCAAGATTACAGTAAATTTTCTGCCATAAATATTAAAAAGTTCTGTACTATATCCTGCACCATGAATCTCACGGAAGCCTTCAAAATAGGGCTACTTAGAGTCATGGTAGATAGTGTCTGAAACAATGGTCTGCCTTATATTGTCTGTCAGATGCATTTTCTAAAAATCTGTCCTGCACATCACCGTGTAGTTATTAGGATAGAAGGCAGCATAAAGGAACCAGAGAGATAAAGACAGAATTTAAACTAAGTTTAGTGTTTACATAGTTAAATCTTTTTATCAGTTGAGAAAAAAAAAAAAAAAAGAAGTATACTATGGTAAAAACATTCTTACAGCAAACAGAAAGCCATATTCTGCATCCAGTATTTTTGCAGAAGCAGTTAAAGTCTGATGCTGAAGAAATGGCATTTTTTGCCATCCAATTTCTATGCAATTAAGGTTCCTGTCACACTTCCTAGGAGAAAGCACCAGTATTTTCACATGGCTAAACATACTGGGTTTTGTAGGGAGAATGACAGAAGGTTGTATTAGGTATGTGAAGGTGGATTTACACTTCTTTGGATTGCATTTAATTTTCTTATATGCTACTTACTTGTAGAGGCATCTGCATTCAAATAATCTATTTGGAAGTGCTGAATTAATTAAAACACAGTAACAAGAAAAAGCAGCCTCCAAAACCCCCATGGCATTTGTGTTGAATTCATTTTGTTTACAACTATCAGTAGTCAGATGCCTTATAGTTCCACTGTTGTTTGTTCAAACACTTGTCACATACATGGAGCTGTCTACCTGATTTCAAAACATTTCTACCAGAGTTCACAAACGCTATGTCTGTGACAGTGTAATTTGCAAATGAATGAATGTCCATGTCTGTGTGTGTATTTATATATATATGAATTTCATAAAAGCTTCTTCTCATGTCTCTCGATTGATAACATTTTTTAAAAAAATTACGTGCAACCACTTAAAGAAATATGGTACCGCTTATCTTACCTGAACATTTCACTTAAACAGTGTCACAATCACAAACTAATGGATAAAAGACACTTCCTAACTGTGAGATGTTTGAAGACATTGCTGCAGTGCTGTGTGTAGGCCTATATACTTTGTTTTTTCAGAAAGTTCAAGTACTGCTCACTACATATGTTTGTTTAAAGCTGTACACATTTTATTTCCTACGTATAGTTGGGATCCTAATGGGAAACAGAGATATACGACGTACAGAGATACGACATAGGCATTGAAACATTTAGCTCTTGTCTTCAGTATGACTTACGGTTACAGCTGAAGCATTTGATGGACTTGTGTTGATTTTAACAAAAGTTTTCTGGACCCAAGGCAGACTCCTTTGTTGTTTCCAGCAAGGAACAGAGATGGAAAGAGAGATATTAAGAACCTGGCCTATTTGAGACCATTCCATTTCCTGAAAATGGTCAGAAAAGGTTGGGGTTTTGTTGTGATACAGAGCAGAAGCAGATGTTTAAATCCTGAGAACTCGGGAATAAAAACAGCTTGTACAGTCACTTTTTTCTTTTGAGAAATTGCAAAATATTTTTGCCTTCACATCCTTTAATTTTCTCTCATTATTTGTTAATCGCGCAAGAAGCTACTGAATGAGCTGCTGACTACAGCTCAGAAAATTCATGTTGCTACAGAAAACACTTCTAAGCAGAGAGTTAATTTCAAAATTTAAATCAAAATGCATAAAGTAATGGTAAAAATGCATTGCCATCATGGTTTCATAGAGCCTTTATAATTTCAAATTTTAATTAATTCTAATGAAGTACATCTGGCTTGATCAAATAATTTGAAGTGGATTCAGGAGTTATTATTTAGAACCGGAGCTTAGGGTAAAAAATGACAGAATTATGAAATAGGTCATCTAAGTCACTCTGCACATAAGGTGGTCATTTCAGAAAACTTTCAAGAACAAAAACAAGTTCAACAAGACTTTTTTGTTCAGCAAAGGTTGAACAAAATATGATGCTTGTAGTCTGAACTTAGCTGAACATACACGTTCATCCTCAATTCATGAGCTACGAGTTTCCTTAAAATCACCACTGTTGCACTTGAGTTCAGTTTTTTAAAATATTATATGCATGAAACAGACAATGAAAACCCACACGTGGAAAAGTAGACTTTATATTTGTGTTCACCAGCTGATTCATCATTTCCAAATGTCCTATCAGTTCATTGCCTTTGAGAAAGAAAGGTTTATTAATAAATGTTTTCTTGTAATTTCCAAATCTAAATATTTTTGTTGAAGTTTTGCTCTGAGTTTTTAGATGACAGGTTTAGACTTCAGGACAAAATGATATTTTAAACACTGCCAATTTTAATGAAGATTATGGATTGAAATATTTACTTTGCTTTATCTGAATACACCTTGCCTTGTATTTTCATAGGCACATAGTAAAAATAACCTGAACATCGCAAATATTGAGGTTAGCTAATGGAAAGTCTTATCTGAGACAATGGACAATATTTAAATTTTATGAGGGTGTGTGTTATGATAATGAAATGAAGCCAAAAGACAAACAGATATTGTTCCCCTTACCTCCCTCTATCTCTGTGCCCGATTAGGGAGTGTCAGTGAAAGATGATCACTTCGCGATCGTAAAGGACAGCCAAAAGCAGCAATTCAACATTATTACTGTTGAAGGTCTTCCTACAAATTATTACATAATATCATCTGCAAGTTCCTAAAATTAAAGAGTCAAAAGCTGTGGCACATGGTGAGATGAATAAGACAGTGCAGAAGTGAAGACAATGGCAAGAGATAGGTTGCTCACAGAAGTCTTTTTCAGAAGGGTCATTTGTTAAAAAAAGATCCTGCCTTCCTGAACAGAACCATATCAACTTTGCATCGTCCAGTTTCACTACTTGTTTACATTTTCTCACCAGACCTTTTTCACACCCAAACCTTTATCCTTCCATAAAGCTTTGGTGGCAGCAGATTTCCAAAGTGTTTTTCAAAAGTAATCATTGTTTTCAACACAGCATATTATGTTCTCTCACATGATGCAGCATTTCAGCATACAAAACAGGGGAAAAGTGAGGGAGTTTACAAGAGACTAAAGAGACATGATATAGATGCCTGGTTTGGCATGTCAGAACTAGCTAACTTGGGAGGTCTGAAGCAATTTCAGCAATTTCAGGAGTCTGATGTCCTTAATCCTTAACTACTGTCATAGTCCTGGAGGACTACGGACAGGAAAACCTGAAATCAGAGATGTCAGCGGCAAACATCAGTGATCTACTCTTCAAGAATAATGTCAGTAATAAACTGAGGAATAAAGGTAATATTACTCTGGACCAGATATTTGGTCTGTCTAATCCAGTATTATAGTTCCTGGCACTAAGCAAGAGGCTCCACATGAGGTAAACATAAAGTTATATGCTCTATCGCCACGCCATTCTCACAAAATTGTGGATGTCTTGTGACTGTCTTCTGCTCCTCAATGTCTGCCTTTGGTTTCCTTCTGATACTTTTTTTTTTTTAATTTATTTTTTAAATGAAAATTAAAAAATAATTACTTTCAAACTGTTGTTCATATTCAACGGCTACATCCATAAATAAGCACAAATATTAAAGGGAAAGA
>NW_010418154.1:52834-68547 GCF_000710305.1 Buceros rhinoceros silvestris | reverse complement strand
GGAAAGAGAGGATTATCAAATTCTTGTATTTTAAAGTTGTCATGCAACAGGAAAAAAGTTATACTATCACCCCTTTGCCAGACATTGGAAGCCATAGATTTGTAGCTTTGGGAAGACTATGTTAATTTTACTTTTCTGCTTCTCCCCTATCTTACGCATAACAGTTGTGAGATAGGTAGAGAGAACTCTTGCCCACTAGGGAATAGCTGTCTTTCATTGGAATCACTCACCTCTCACTGACATCATGTAAGTGCAGGAAGCATGAAGGAGGAAGGCTTTTGCCAGTCTTTTTCAGCAAAGGACAGTTTCAGCTGGGGTGAACATTTTGTAGGTCTCTCATTACCGATATTATAAGTCTGTTCTGCAAGCTTTTCATTTTAATATAGTCATTCAGAGGTAATTATAAAACACAGAATGTCACCTTAATGAGAAATCTACTAGTCTAGATATGAACAGTAACAAGCCATAAACCCCAAGACCAAGAACAAAACAGGAATACATTATTTATAGCTTCTGTCAAAGCCACACTGCCTCTGATCCAAATCTGTCCCAGGGCAACTTTGATTCAAAACTGTAATGAGTAAGAGCCCTGAGGCAGCGGGAGCACAGTGGGGCAGGGAGCAGAGCAGAGCTGTGTCTCGGGTGCAGTGTACTACAGCAGGTTCTAGCCCTAATGACGCTGCATTCACTTTCAGTTGCAGTGCTCTTACGATATCAGCGTATTGCCCATTGCTACATTAAATCTGGTAATAGGGGGTATTTACCTCTTCTTAGCAAGACTTTCTGATTTCACAGCTCCCTGTTTCATTTATCATTTTTTTCCCAACATCACATCTTATCACTTGGATCAAAATTTTAAAATCTTTTTTTACTATAAACCTATTCTATTTACAGGTATTGATTGTGAAATTCTTTGTGATACCAGTAGTCAAAGGGGAGTTGACAGAAAACAATAAAAGTCAATGAAACTTTTGTTGCTGGGAGGACAGGCAGCAACATAGATTTGAATAATTTTAGTAGAAGTGTATTGGAATGTTTAACATAGAAGTGTATATACTTCGTGGAGGCTTAGGTGTTTTAGCTACTTTTTGTCGCCTCCAACTATATTTCTTATGCACATGTCCTCAGCGTCATATAACATTCACAAATTCACACTGCAGCTTTAATTTCACTTGTATATATATTTATTTTAGATCCAATTCAGCATTATCTGTGAATACAACCCAAACCCAATGAAAATTTTTCTGTTGTACCAGTGCTCTTCAATATACACTCACCCACTTTCCGGTGAGACTGAGTGGAGAAACAGGAACCATTCTCTCCCAGGGAATTGTCAGCTGATGGCTTGCTGCCGAATTACAACTTTAACACCAGATTGTGATACAAAGGAGATGCCTGCAAATTTCTCCCTCTAACGTCCTTTCTCTTTTTTGTCTTTTGTTTGTCTGTTTTCTTTTATTTTACATCTTAGATATATTTTGGTAGTATTTTCAATAAAGCCAGAGTTTCATCTCATTTTATTGTGTCTTCCATGTTCCTGTTATGAATAGGATTTTTAAAGCCACATTTTAGGTATACATGTTCAAGGTCTAGAGCATACCCTTATGCATAACCATGCATACCACATTTTTTTCCATCGTAAATCAATATGTTAAAGAAGCCATTATATTTTCTCTCATTTTTATTGTAAAGCTAAATTGAGAGTTAATGTTCCAAATCAACACAGGCATTGAAATAATCCTTAAGTGGACATAATCATAATACTGTAGTGAGAAAACAATACAATAGCTTCTAGATTTGGAAATGAGCATCCTCCGTATCATTGGCTATGTACTTGCACTAAACAGGAAATATTAATGCAAAATGTTACCTCTCTTACAGAAGGAATTTTGATAATAAAGATTTTTCAGGTCCAGGAAAGGATTGATCAAACAAGAGTGAGAACAAGATCTCTGTGCTTGCTTGCTAAATAGCCAATATTTCTGTGATTATGACATTCATCTAGGACATGTTCAAATCCAAGTTCCATCAGCTGAGACTAGGGTCCAGATGAGCCTTCTGGTCACTGATAATCGGGTACAGCCATCTGCTTTTAAAAGTCCTGGTTTCATCCTAACATTGAATATGAATGTTCTGAAAAAAGGAGGAAGGAAAGTCTAATTTTTCGTATATTGTTATGTTACATGAGATGGCTATTTAGAAATGCAGAAGACAAGTGTCTCATAGGTAGAATGACCATGGAAGTAGATTCCATTTGGAAGAATATAATGGGATCGAGTCTGCTTCCAATACTCAGTGTTATAAACTGAATTCTCTTGTCAGCCAGTCCTGCATGACCAAATTTCGCCTTGATTTACACCAGTCGATGAACTGAATGCAGATAGGTTACATTAATATCATATCATTAATATATAATATCATTAATATATCATATCACGTCTGACATATGCAATGAAAATCTGTATACAAGAAGTCCACAACACTGTGCAAAACCCTGATTTAACAAGCTTTTCATGATGCCATGGAAATGGCATAATACATTAAATTCCCTATTGCACCAATGTTTTTTTGCCAGTTTAAGTTATCACAATATAAATCTTCCAAAAGTTTCAAAGAATAAATAATCACTAAGATTTTTTTTTCCCCCAGTATAGTCCTAAGGAGCTGATCATCTTGTCTCCTTTTACAGGATCAGGGTTGTGCTGGTAATAACCTAGAAAATGTTTTTGAAATGCAATAAATATCACCTTGTAAATATGCACAAGCATTCTTCAGTTTTGCTTCACTTTGACAATTATTGTCATAGCAGAAATATTGCTAAAATGTGATTTTCTAAGCACTTTATTGGAGTGATTATTGCAGAGAGCACAGATCTGCAAACCCATCCAAATCCATCTTGATAAGCACATCAACAACAGAAGCTTACTAAATAGCCTATTTTGTCACACGCCGTTACACACTTCTAAATGAGAATGATTTTTACCTTTTTTCCTCTTTGCTAAGACTGATATCCTAAATACCAAACTGGATACATGTAACCTTTGTAGATACAACACCTCGCTCTTTCAGGCTCTTTCATGTTCTCATTTCTGACTTTTGCAAGATATTGATTTTATGTCATAATGCAATGATGAGCCCTTTCTTTAAGTGGCTGGTTGTACCAGAAAACGGTCTAGTGTTTATGCAACAGGTTCTTCCTCGGGGCCTGAAAAATGATTTACAGCTACGCAATTAAATCAACTATATTCCTTCATCTCCCTCTTTACTGTAGATGCAGAATGAGAGTAAGATTATACATTCTCCTTGGAAGTTGTAACTACCAAAACAAAGTCAATAGCTCTTTCATGCTTTCTCTAGTCATTCATACCTCAGCGTATCTGCACATTCTGAAGATCATGTGCAGTCTTTACAGGACTGAATATTTCATACCTGACAGAATAGATATAATAAGGTAGTATAATAAGGTAGCAGATCCAGAGTAGAGGAAAATTAAATACTCGAGTTATTTTATTGAAATTTCAGTTCTTCTGAGTTTATAGTTGTAGGCAGGAGTGGAATTTCAAAAATGTAATTTCAGAGTACTTTTATGTAGCTCCTCTCTTGACTTCTGAAAGCTGTCATTGTCACAATAAAATCCTGGGATGAGGTGCCAGTATAACATTTCTTATGCCAGTGTAATATGGTATGTTTTACAAATAAACTCTACTAGAATTGGGCAGATTAATCCAGTCCTACCTAATAACATTTCAGGTATTCACAGCAAGCTCTGCATGTATCCAGTAATTTTGTTAATGTGTATTTAATATCATATTTTATGATGGAGTGCAATATTTTATTCATTGGATTTTGATTCCACAGGATTATATGGGAAGACGCTGACTGATTCCTTAAACAGAAACTACTTAATAAAATGCAGCTGATGCTCTTTAGCTAAGTACATTGCAAACAATGCTTCCCCCCTAGAGTTCTCTTCACTTCAGGATGCTGTGAAATAACTCATAGAAGTCTCAGACAGCTGAAAGTTCAAAACCTCACAGAAGGTGCCAAATGAATTGTTGGAGTAGGTTTCTCGACTGCAAGACACAGGTGGCAGGACCTTGTTTTCTGCTGTCTCTCTCACAGGGAAGAACACAATTTCAGCACTTAATAATCTAATTGTAACACTTCCTTTGAAGGTGATAGTTTTGTGGAAGCTGATTTTTAAACAGTGATTTAAACAGAAGCTGGACCCCTTCAAACAAAGAATTCTTGCATTTCAGTAGAAGAGGACAAAGCGGACATGCATAATTAAATAGGAAAATCGAGATTGACGAGTATGACAAAATCCCTCCCAATCTATAAGGTTTGTGTTTGCTTCCTAATATCTTTAAGACACTTCTTGTCATCACCAGTCATCAAAATATATTGCTGTTCCTTGAAATCTGCATGCTTTACATGACTTAATAAGGTAGGAGAGATGGGTGCAGAGCAAGAAAGTACTCATTTCTCCTTTCTATAATATTTGAAAGGTCTCAGCATTTTCAGAACAGTTACAAAACACGCAAATGATGAAGTGTGCTGTACATCAGTGAGCATTCTTTGGACTTAGATCACAGATTTTGAATTTGGATGTGTTAAAATGTGTATTGTTGGAATGTACGTGGCTTGCCAGAACTGTTGCCCGGACTGTTGGTGTTTTCAAAAGTCAGAGTTGGAAGATTTGGCTGGTGTATGTTTTCACTTCTTTCCTAGGACTTGATAAAGCCCTATAAAATTCAGAGAGAGACTGAATGGCAGTGGGCCAAGACAAATAACCTGCATTAACCCATGAGAAATAAAATTTTCACTTGATTCAGAGGATTTTCCATTAGCCATAGCTTTTGACATGCATAATTTAGCCTGTCTTTACTTCATTTAGTACATATCACATTGAAGCTGTATAGTAGTATTTTGAAAAATTAATCACAGATCTACAAAGCCACAAATCTCTCAGGAGATTCTTTTACCAATGCAATTTCCCTTGTTAGCATAGGTTTCAAGTTCAATTCTTAATTAAACTATTCTCGAACAAAGTTAATTGATATTGATGTTATCATTGCATCACTCTTTTGTATTTAGATATGAGAATGTTTCACAACCCAACAGGACACTCTGTCAAGGAGTGATGCCAGAGACACTGACCTATTGGTATTTGAATTTGGTAGTTTTTCCCAATCGATGTTGACAACATTTTTTTCAATCATCTTCTCTAGCTGTTCTTTCATCCTAAAACTGGTTAAAAAATGAAAGCAGTGACTAAGGGGGCTCCTTAAGCAAACATTTTAAAAATCTCTGCATTCTCTCTTTTTTTTTTTTTTCTCTTTTTGCATTTGAACGTATTTCATTTTAGGAGATGATGATTAACTTTCTCCATAGTCATTGCTGAATGAAAACATATTTTAACTTTGCAGCAGGACATGTGTAATATTGACAGCAGGAAGAATTGGAATAATTTTTTTTTTACATGCATTTCCTTAGTTAAAGAGTCCAATTTTTGTAAATTAAGGTAGCTGTGGCCCAGTCCATGAATACATGATGTCCTATAAACACCAAGTAAATTTTTGCCTAAAGAAAAGGAAAAGGAAAAAAAAAAACACGTTAAAGAAGCTTTTTGTTCTGGGTTTGTTTGTTGTGGTTTTTGTTGTTGTTGTTTGGTTGGTTTTTTGGAACACAATGATGTTCCAAAGAAATTCCAAGTAACTGCTGTCTAGTTAGCTAACAGCCCAAAGTCTCATTTCAGTTCAGCACAACATCGGGGCGCTCTTCCATTGGACATTCCAGGTAGTCAAAAGCAGTTTTCTGCTGTTGATCTGTTGCATTCTAGTTGCTGACCATACAGGGCGCACAATCCTGCAGTGGAGGTCCCAAAGGAAAATGGAGCCCTTGGGCAGGTCTGGAAGGCGATGGCTGACTTCTCCTGTCCGCTGTGACTGAGCCTCTGCTTTCACTCACTCACTCCATGATATATTCTTCACAGTTGTTACGAAAATACCCCGCAAACAGTTATAATAAAATAATACGGGTTTTATTAGGTTCCCTTAAACAGGTTTGAATGATGTCTGGTCAGGAAATTTTTACACAGAACAATACCTTACACGTAACTGACAACTTACAACGAGGGAAAACTGGTTTCGCAAGTAAATCAGCTCCCGATTTAAATCCGAATACCTTCTCTTTGCCAATGCAAATTGAGAGCTATTTACCAACAATCTAGGGAGACCATTCACAATAGCTTTATCTCCCACTTTCTAATAGAGGAATCTCTTGCTTACAGAAACACAAATTCTTACCAAAATACTGTCGCTGGCATCGCAACTCCAATATTTCGCAGCCTCTGTTCTAGAACAGAGCGAAATCCCTTTCTCTGCCTTAGCTTGTCTCCGAGAAGAGACAGGTTCTGCTGCTTGCTCCTTGCTTGTGCTTCGTGCTTCGTGCTTCGTGCTTGTGCTTCCTCTTCGACAAGACTCCCGTTTATGTAGTAGATAGACGTGCACTGTGGTCAAATATCAGAGATAGGATCCAAATGAGTTTTTGACAAAACTCAGACTTGCAGGCACCGTCTCCACAGGGGTCCAGAGCCCTGCCTTTGTGTACAAGCACCTGAACAGAGGTTGCAGGAGGGCTAAAGTACCTGTCCTGGTGTCTTCCTGTCTGCTCCAACACAGGAAGGATAATTAAAACCCATCACAACAGTACCCATGGCATAGTGATATCCACCATTTATATATTCAAACCTATGTCCAGGTGAATGATTAAATCTCAGTAGGCAGAACTATAGGTAAACGTCACCATAGTGTATGGAAGTAAAGTCAGCTAGAGCTGATCTTTGGTGCTTACAGAAAGAACAGGATTCAATTCTTTTAAATTTCAAAACTAATTTTTTGTCTCAATTTCTTTCACCTCAGGAAAAATCTACATTTTGCATTCCTGAAGTTCTCTGATGTCAAAAATTTGCTGGCCGTGAGCGTGCTTATAAATCGTCATCAGCCTCTTTTCTATGTTTTGCTCAGGCTATGGACAGACGTATTTTTGCATGGCAACTATTTATCTCTACTGTTTTATCCTACAGTAATACAAAGTAAAGTCTTTCAGGAGAGAAATATGAGAGCAAGTTCATATGTTTATCACCTTAATTCTACTGAATATATTAGGCTTCTAAACTCTCTAATAATCACTACAGAGTGGAAGGGTGGGAGGTTTCCCAGCTCATCTCACACTTGTAATTATTTTTCTATCTTTTATCCAAGCTTTTCAAACATATTTGCTTCAAGAACCTGAATATTTACCTGAATATATACATTCCAGTACAGATTTCAGTAATGCTGTATGAAGAGGTAATGTCCCCATAGCAGTTCTATCTAATATGCTCCAGTGCGTTTTTATTTCTCTGAGATCCAGTTCTTATGTGCTCCCTGCCTGTCAGTCTTTTTATTTAGATGATAATTTAAAAAAAAATTAAAGAATGAGTGTTTAAAAGAAGCAACATCTTAAGTATCTTAAGTGACTACAGCTTATTACAAAATGAACACGCCAGAATCTTAACCTGAAATTCAACCCAAAACAAAAAATTAATCATATAGTTTCAAACGGCTGAATAGTCGTAGTGTAAATACTGACAATTTCTCATCTGTTTTATTCGTGGATCCTGAAAATTAGTGTCATAAAGGAAATCTGACTTCAATCACATTATCCAGCTAGATTTTATTAACACAAGCTAAACACGGAATCTTTTCAGACACATTGTTAGTAATAGTATTTCTCCAGAGAAGAGCAATTTTAGCATCTACTGTGAAGAGAATACTATAATGAATATACTCAATGTCATCCTTGCAGCTCCCATCTACTCACTGTCTATAGTGCCTCTTGCTCTACACACGCACATTGCTCTGCAATTTAAAACTAAACATCTGCAGAAAAAGATATGTCCTACACAATGTGATACATTGAATCTATTATCTACCTTACACTTAAACTGTTCTTGGCCAGAACTGTAGAATGTCTTCCCAAAAAACCACAACACCAGTGATCAGAGTTTCCTAACAATAGCACAGAAAATTCGAAGATATAGAGACATTTTCTGGATAAAGTGATTTTTTTCTTCTTTTTTTGGAGACAGTGCATGTTATGTAAGGCCTCAGAGTTTGTGATATCTGCTACTAATGCAGCATATGTTGTACTAGGGCTACTCGAGGAGATGTTATATTAGCATCATAATATTTACTGATTATTAGAAATACATTATGTCTGCTTACTCGCCCTTGCTCACCCTCCCAGGAATTCCATCAGAGGTTTCCACAGTGATCCACTGTTACACAAGTTACTGCACTAATTGGGCCATTCTTAGATGTTGTACCAGCCCCTGAAATGTCATGCTGTGTGAGATCATTATTCTATGGTAGGTATGATATGCATGGTCTGTGCAAACCTTGTGAAAGTGTTTATTAATAAGACAATGTGGATGATACCTTGTGCCAGATTTAACAGAATCTTACTAACCACCAAAGCAGTTTCCAGAATGACATTTTGACAAAATACCTGCAGATACTCTGCTCACTTGAGCTGCAGGTAAAAATGTACTTAAGAAGCAAATTGAGAGTATGATGGGCAGCTTAAGAATAAAAAGAGGAGAATCATATGCCTCTGCTTTGTCATGGATCTTTATCACGGAGCTTGCAGAAACAGCAACATAGTGCTCCTCCTCTCAGGTAGAGCCATCCACCTTCCACACACATAAGACCCAGACCTCTTCCTCAGAAAGGAAGCTATGGTGTTCCAATAGTATGTGATGGACACCACCATTCAGCCAGCAAATGGACCATCTTTCCCTCTAAGCCACCACATGTCCCTACTCCATGCTTTATCCTTTGCCCATTTCTCACTTATCCAGTTCCCCAACATTTCCTTATGATTTCTTCCCCAAAGAAGTTATCCGAAAGAGACAGACATAAGAACTTTATATCACAGAATCATCTTGTGCCTGAGACTCCAAATTCAGACAAACATCTGGCAGTCCCTGTTAAGCCATCCCTCCAAGTTTGGGGTTTTTTTTACTAGTTTCCATGTGAGACTAGTTGCCTTTCACTCTTTTCTTTAACTGACACCACAGGCTGTACCACATTCTGGTACATTTCAGGATATGTCAATAGGTATAAAAACAGGCAAAAGGATGTCAAAAAAAAGCACAAATAAGAAAAGTCAGACTGAAGAATTAATGAAAAAAAAAGATGTCTCAAGAGAGAAAAAGATAATGGGTTCAGTAAGGAAAAGAGGTCTAGATGAAGAGTTGAGGGGGGGAAAGAAAGGGAAAATGGGACTGAGAAAGAACTAGAAAGAAGAATGAGGGAAAGAAGATGAGATAGAGAAAGAAAATAGTAGAAAGAAGAGTGAAATAATGATGTGAAGAAAGAAAACAGCTCCATGTCAGAGACAAATGAAAAGAATCAAGCTGAAGAGTTCAGAAAAACAAATTGAAATAAGAAATCACAGACAAAAACTTATGAAAGTACACTGAGAAAACAAGTAAGCTGACAACGAAAAACACATTTGTGAAAAACAGAGACACTTCATGCTACAGCATGAGTGTGCATGAGGTGGTCAGAATTGTAAATAGCATTGAGAGATGAAAGGGAGTTTTAATCCTGAGTTTGCATATACCCACCCCCATTATTAAAATCCTGCCTGTTACCCAACACAAATGTGTAACACAGGCAGGAGCATGCACATCAGACTTCAGTGAAGCATGAATAAAATAAAAATGTTTGCAGCCATTGTAGTCTTACTACCACTTCATTTTCTTCAGCTCTTGGGTGAGAGAGCAGAATTACTGTGCGTGCTATTTTAGAGGCTACGCTCATCCTGCTATGTCACTACATTCTCATTGTTTAAAGCAGCTTTATGATGAGTGACATATTTATAGAGTTTCCCACATTAAGGTTTTTATTAAGTGGCACACTAAAGTAGCAAGAACAATCCATATCAAATGAAACTCCATTTTTAATGGTTTACTGCATCTGCCTATTTTCTGACTTCTATTTGGTTTAATAGGAGACTGAGATTCTTGAAATCTTTTGTAAAGTGAACATCTTAATAGAGAGATTGTTCCTTCAACAGAAACCATGTAAATGCCATCATGCTCTGCCCTTCATACCTATAAGCCTGCAGCCTCAATACCCCTTTCTCTATCTGACATATTCCTGCACTGCAGGTATTTTTCGTTTTTCTAATTATTCCCTCACTCTTCCCAAGCACTAAATTTTTTTTTTTATTATCCCATTTCCATGATCTGTGCTGTTCAACTGATCCATTTTCAGGTAAGTCCAATACTAGTGCAGGTACTGTTCTTTCACAGGTGTTTTTCCTCCCCAGCTGCTGCAGGCTTGCACACATACTCCAAAACGTACCAGCATGCTGCAAAGCCAGATATACTACCTATCCATACTGCTGCAACCAAATTAATATTGCAGTTACTTAGGTGTGACGCTGGTTTTTTTATAATCTGTCCTCAGGGTCCTTAGTGCGCTACTCGCTTGAACTGGTGCATGCGTTATGGTGGAAGTGCCTTGAACTGTACTGTGTAGCAGATGGCAGAGCAGAAGCCGCTGGAGCACACACAGTCTCATGGGTCTCTCATTCATCAGCCAACAATTCTGGTACACAGTAGTTATGACAATGAAGAAGGACCACATCACCATCCAAACAAACGAAGGCCAGTTATATCAACAGAACCTGTACATGTGGGAATACATGCTCATAGAATTGTTGAAAAAGTTCATCTGCCTCCCAAACTAGGACAGACAAGCCCAAATCCAAATGAAATGAGTTATATTTATCACTAAAATTTGACAGGCTGAGTTTCCATAGCTGCTTGAGTAACCAGCACGGTGCAAGTGAAATACCTAACAGCGCTGTAGTGGAAGTTAGTACTTTGAGGAGCACTGCAGTTTATTCAAATGTGACAAAGCTGGCTAAAAAAATACCTACCATTGAGACAATGCAGACTTTAAGAACCTTGAGGACTTTTATGATGTACAGGTACTTCAAGATTTTCTGAAACATGCACCCTGTCGTGAGCTGCAGAGGATACTTCATAGCTGTGAAGTAATTAGGTAAGATGTTTCCCCAGAAACACTGTTACCAATGGTCTTGTCTATCCTACATATGAGAGAAGAATTCCAGTGTGAACTATCCCTTGATCTATTCTATGTCTTTTTTCTCAGAAGTACATAGCCAGTTCAGGAGACCCCGGGTCTTATCTCACATGTATGTAAAGTAGATGACCAGGAGACCAGGCCTAGGAATGAATCTAGAACTAAATCATTTAGCAGAATAGGGGTGCACCTAAAGAGATGTCTGGGCCTTCCTCATATCCTCCCTTCTTTTTTCCAACTAAACTATGCCCTGACAATACACAATCAGGCAGAAGTAGGTTTAATGGAACAGTTGGCAGTTGCGGGATGGTGGTAGCCTGAGAACTTGGCAAGCTGAAAGCAAGGTAGGGCTGCTTACGATGTTATTTGTATGCCAGTGTGGTCAACACCATCTGCACTACCGTGACCTGCTGTGACCCAGCACAATATATGGGTCAGAATTTTCACCAAAAGTGCAAAAATCCTCCATCATTTCTAGTTTAGACACGTTGTGCAGACAACTAGAAAAAGTACTTGTCATTTCTGGGGCAGATACAGGGAAGCTCCTAACAGAGCTCCCACTGCCAATACAACTGAAGCAGGGAGGGAATTTGTTACAGTGTTACTGCCATTATTTTTACACTCTAATAAAACCAAAATCAATCCTGTCACTTTCCTCTCTCTGCGATTATTGTGCTTAAAAGGCAACATGAAATAACACCTTTGGCAATCAAAACACAGTCTTTTAAGATCTCAGGACCTATGTGCAAAAGTATTTAAAGGTGAATTTATACATTACCAAATCCTGTTCAAATCCTATCCAAATTTCCCTGCAGCTTAAGCTAATGGGGGAAATGATTCTTTGATTTTACTTTGATGGTATCACACATTGAAATCTCACCAATCTTCTTTCTGCTTACTTGTGCATTGTACGAGCAACCAAAACTCCTTCCAGCTCCTTCCAGTCTCTCCTTTAACAACTCAGTACAGAAAATTGCAAGCAGTCGTCATAACAAAAAGACAGTTTTTCTATAGGCTGTGCTCCAGTATGCATTTGAACACTATCATACTCACTGCTGGAATATCCCAACAAAGAGATGTGGATGATGATGAGGAAGAACTACAGGTTATGCTCACCTGTGTGGTTCTCAATGTGCTCCCTTTTTTTTCTTTTCTGTAGTGTCATCTTGATTGTAAACTCGGGGCAGAAATCATTTTTAGCTCCATAGAATATATCAGGTGTTTTGCTAGCACTTAACTAATGAATAACAAAATCATAGGTAGTTATAACCAAACTGCAACTGTTGAAAGGACTTACTGAAACATTTGTGGACTAAATACCCTCTGGTTTTCATTATTTATTCACTTTTATGCTAATTTGCAAAATTCTTCAATTCATCATAGCTCTCCCTATCATCAATGCAAATTAACGAAGTTCTACTATAATGCAGATATTATCTTCCCTTGCATAAATGCACACTGTCCTCTAATTAAAACATGCAGTATTTTTAAAAATCAGATTGCGAGGTGTAATGGAAACAGAAAACACGAACAAGTGCTCAGGTGTTCAGATAAAAGCTAGGAGAATAGATAACGAGAGAGGTCATTCTTTTTTACGTTCGATAAAAATTAGTCAAATGAAAGAGAAATTTTAGTGAGAAGGTAGGAGTAAATGTTGTCTTTTAGAAGCACTGCGTTCATTTGTATCCATTGAGGATATTAACAAACCACCAATCCACTTGTAGACAGATTATACACTTGTAGGTTACATACACTGAGTTGTAGAAGTGAAAAACAGAAAACTAAATAAACACCACCTTATAACTTTTAGTATAGAATAGATAGTCTTTTCTTCTTATCAGTCCAACTGCCCATTTATTATAACATAAATAATTTTTTTACTTATTGATGACAAATTACTGTGTAGTTATTAAATAAGATCATTTTAAAATAAGAAGTGTTCTAAGACAAAATTTTACTTTCACAATAGAAATGTAAGAAACATTAAGATGGGCAATCAAAATATTAATAATATTAATAAAAATATTAATAAGTGTCCTTTTTTCATTCTTTTGATTTTATGTTCAGTTTTAATTTTCATTGTCTTTCTGAATTTCAGACATGCATAATTTAACAGATGATTTTGGTTTTACATACAAATAAAGGTTGTCACAACATTTGGGAGGTACACAATTTTCCGACTGAAAATTGGTGTCAAGCTCACCCATTCTATCTTTCATTTATATTGGCTGGGATTGTGATGTATTTTCTAGCATTTGAGAGGAAAACCAAGAGCTATAAAGTCTTACTATTTTCACAGCTGGACACGCTACATTACCACCCCCATCAACTGAAGAGTACTGCAACACGTGTGTCCATTAAGAAATTTCCCTCATCAGGTGTCATCTGCTGTCATGTTATCTCACTTTTAAGTTCATGCTCAAGCCCAAATCTGCCAGTTTTCCAGAACAACTGCTTGTTGGCTCACACTTTTGCTTGACTGCAGAACAAAGCAATGGATCTTCAAACAGATACAATGTCAAGGGACCACAGCAGAGGCTGGCTCGTGTTCACATTACAACTCTCTAGGCCTCCCGGGTGCCACAAGCAGTTGACTGGCACAACAGGACTTGTCCCTACTCCCTCAGGCTTGGCCAGGCTCTGTTAGCTGTCTCTGACTGTTGCTACTTTTCTGGTTGCTGTGTAATGTGCCAGCAGCATCTTGATTTCCTTAATTTATTTTTTTTCACTGTTTCTGAAACAAATGAGAACATTCATCTTGCTGAAGCTTTTGGTATGCAGCGTGGTCAACTCCCTAAAGAGGAAGAAAGACAAGGTGCTGTAGTCAGACAAGGAAGACTGTATAAGCAACATAAAATACTTCCCAGAGGGAAATGGTAAGTGCTTATTAGAGAAGGGGAAAGGGAGAGGAATAGAAGGGGAAAGAACTGTATTATAATCAGGAAAAAAAAGGAGAAAAAAAAAAAGGATTTCTCCAGTATAAACCTGATCCCAGAAAATGAGAGAGACCTCACTTTGCACAACATACTTAGCAAAAAAATTGAGAGGAGTCAAGAAGCTGAAGAAAAGCGAAGGAATCACTGGTTGAATGAAAAGAGGGAGAAGATTGAAAGGGGTGATCAACTGTGGGAGAAGGAAGGGAAGGATATGGATGAGGAAACTGCAGTGAGTAATGGTGTTTGTAGCTATGAAAGTCCAGTCTACAGAGTTGGGGCTTAGGTGTATGATGAATCTTGCTGCGAGTTTATGTATATTCACATAAACTCTCTTTCCTCTTCCTGGCTGGCCAGGAGAAGCCAGGTGGGTTTACAGCAGTGCACTTACAAAGTTGTGCAGATTTGCATCACTACCAGATGTAGGATGAAGTGATACCTATATATATCTTCATAGACATAGACCCTTTCAGGTGAGCCCTGAATAACCAAGGAAAGCATAACAGGTGAATCCTCTTTTGCCATCTAATCGGGGATGCTGGACATGTGTGATGATGTCATATACCTGGATGCTGACAATCCAGATAGGAGCTGTAGGTGTATGCTTGCTAGGAAGACCTGTCAAGGTATGAATCAAAGCTAGGTAGCTAGCTGATGAGATCATATTTGGCTCAGAAAGCTCTGGTCAGCTCAGAACGTACTTTGTCAATACAACATAAGGCACCGGGGTGATTTCAGGCCTGAAAATGGCTGCTTATGGTAACAGCAACCTGTAACCACGATTTTTATCTTTTGTATGGGAAGTGAGAAGGTTGAGTGATAATGGAGTGGAAGGACAGCTGCTCTGTGTAGTAAAACAATTTTGACATGTAACTATCTGTGTTGAGGCAAAGCCTGCAGAAATGTGTTGTACAAAAGCCACCTTCTGTCTTCTGGAGAAAAAAATGTAGTAGAAGAAGAGACAAGTTTTTCCTGGAAGACAAAAACGTTTTTGATCTCATGGGGATAAAAACCTCTGAGACACCGTCCCATTCTAGGACCTGAATACTTTAATGTGTGGTGACAGGAAGTACCATGTAACAGCAAGCTTGCACAGGCAGCATCAACACGACACGGTTCTGCAGCTTCTACTCCTGGCTTTTGCACCCTTGTAAACAAAATAAGCAGACACATCAACTTATGTAAATAGATGCCACATGACCGGTGTGTTATCCAGTGCTGTGCTAAATGGGAGTGGACTACGCTAGCAATAGCAATTGTGGGCGTTAGAGATGAGTGTGACCTATGGCAAAAAGCGCAAGCAGGTGGGAGGACAAGTAATTAATTTATTTGTAGAAAGGGTTGTGGTCCTTCATCAAAGAATTTCTGTAAATGACAGGTAGTGAAAGAAACTTTGAGGGATAGCCATAAACAGTTATAAAGATGTCAAAGAGAGGAAAATCTTCTATCAGTTAAAAAATATTATTGTATATCAATTAGTGTATTCCTACATTTTAGGAGCACTCATGAACTAAATCTGAATGTTGGGACTTAAGTGATTCTCTACCATCTGCAGACATGAAAGCTAAAATTCTTCTGTTCTGAAGTGTTTTCTGAAACACCTTGAAGGGAAAGA